>NW_015094505.1:830745-847773 GCF_001431845.1 Calidris pugnax
GACAGAGGGCCGGTGCGGGGGGCGGCCCGGCGGCGGGCCCTCAGTCTCCGGCCGCGGCCCGGTCAGCCAGGGCCGGCGGGGCGGCAGGTGAGGGCCCGCGTCCTTCGCTGTTCGTTGATCGTACCGAAATATAAGTCTAGGTTATGCTCTCGGTTGTTTTATGGTAATCGGGAGGTGGTGACAGGCTTCAGAACTGCAGTCTGTAAGGTCTGGGGAACTGTAACATAAGTAGAAGCTGTTTTCATATTTTTAAGCGATTGCCTACTGTATTTTTCAAGTTGTTGATATTTGCTGTTTGTCAGAAAATGAAATAAATCATTTGGTAAGGGTATTATTATGGCTTTCCTCTGCATTTTTGCACCTTGAGTACTGTGTCCAGTTTTGGGCCCCCTACCATAAAAAAGACATTGAGGTGCTGGAGCGGGTCCAGAGAAGGGCGACAAAGATGGTGAGGGGTCTGGAGAATAAGTCTTATGAGGAGAGGCTGAGGGAGCTGGGGTTATTCAGCCTGGAGAAGAGGAGGCTGAGGGGAGACCTTCTTGCTCTCTACAACTCCCTGAAAGGAGGGTGTAGAGAGGTGGGGGTCGGTCTCTTTTCTCAAGTCACAGGCGACAGGACAAGAGGAAATGGCCTCAAGTTGTGCCAGGGGAGGTTCAGGCTGGATATTAGGAAACATTTTTTCACTGAAAGGGTTCTCAGGCATTGGAATGGGCTGCCCAGGGAGGTGGTTGAGGCCCCATCCCTGGAGGTGTTCAAAAGACGGGTTGATGTAGTGCTGGGAGGTCTGGTTTAGTGATGATGCTCCTTGTTTGTTGTGTGGGTGTCTATTTTTGTCAGTGAGGTTGATGGTTGGACAAGATGATCTTTAAGGTCCCTTCCAACCTAGAAGATTCTGTGATTCTGAGAATTGCAGCCCAAGTGGTACCGCGTCTATTCTGCGCCTTAAAACAGCTTTGTGAGAGCTGCTGCAGTTTGCTGAACACTCACGGCAGCCCTGTCAAAGTGTGCTTTATCCAAAAGCAGCTCGCTTCTCCTGGGTGTGTGTTTTGAGGCTTCAGACTCGATCCAACCCAGCGCTCTCTCCCCGCTCACATCCCGCGTGTCGGGTGAGAAGCTGTCCCTGCTGGCACCCAACTGGAACTTAACCCGGTGTCGTGCCCTAAGCCGGGGGCTCCAAAGGGCTCAGTCTTTCACATTTTTGACAGTGATCAATTACTTATTTGAACACTGAATGCGTATGGTCCTTACAAGTTTTAATACACAAGTTCTCATGTTCCGATTTTAAACAACTTAAAACAGTTCAGCCGATTTGAGGTGTTCAGTCTTTTTTCAGCAGATAATTGGCCCTGAGTTTTCACAGGTATTTTAGGCGAGCAGAGGTGCAGATCTGCTTCCTCTTGGCCTGCTGTCCTTAATACTATTCCGCATTTCTTCTTTTGCAGCTGTGCCCTGTACTTCTCTTCCAGCAGTGAGGATGAATTTGAAAAGTGTAAGTAATGGCATATGGTAGTTTGTTTTCTGAAAGAGTATGAGAAGGCCCCATTTCTGTCTAGTTACAGTGAATATTTCTTACGCGGGGTTTTCTTTCTTTTTTCCCCCTGCTGCAGAGCACAGAGTGCCTTTTCCCCTTGCAGTGCAGTGTTGGTAACTACACGCCCCAGGGAGTGTCCTTGAATCTTGTGTCTCAACAGATGCTTTTTGTCTCACCTTGTTTTTTGCTTTGTCTGTTCCCTGTCACTCCCTTGCTTCCTTCTTAGTCTATGGAGCATCTCTGAGTCAGCAGTTACTGCCCCGAACACACGTCTAAACAACTCTGAAGTCCCTCCTACCTACCATGGCTTTTGCTGCCTGAGCCTTAACTAGTCAGAGGGATGTTTTTGGCTTTTTGTAGTGGCTCAAGGTCTTGGTAAAATGGAGTTGAATACTAAATTTTACATGGTGGCTTCTGCTGTATATAACTTCTGTTTATGTGTAGCCTGTACGTACAAAACCCAGTATCTGTAGTTTTCTTTTTGGTGATGGCCATCGTGACTATCGTTTTCTGCTAAGGTCGTTGAGTACCTTATTTATTTTTCCTATTGTAAGAATTCTAGTTAGTTTGTTCCTTAAATGGACTAATCACGGCTCTGTCACATCTCAAGTGGGTTTCAGACCGGTATAGTGATTTAAAGGTTTCTATATCTAAATTCTAAATCTTGCAAGATGTTCCTTATTACGTATTCAACATTTGATCAGCGATGGCAGGAATGAATAGTAAGGCTGGTGTAGTGATTTAAATCTTTTTCTAAATCTTGCAAGATATTCCTTATTACGTATTCAACATTCGATCAGCGATGGCAGGAATGAATAGTAAGGCAACAAGTTGTATCTGTTTATTTTGCCTTTTGCATAATCACTCTTGTGTTAGTCTAGCTGCTTTTAAAGCAGATTTTCTCTTTACTGTCGAGTTCGTGCTGGTTCAAGCTCAGTGCCATGTGAATGATCTGAGCATTGTTAAGCCACACCGCTTACACCCGTGCAAGTGAAGATGTTCTGTGTCTAGTTCCTGCCCTACCTCTGGGAGCAACAAGTTGTATCTGTTTGTTTTGCCTTTTGCATAATCACTCTTGTGTTAGCCTAGCTGCTTTTAAAGCAGATTTTCTCTTTACTGTCGAGTTCGTGCTGGTTCAAGCTCAGTGCCATGTGAATGATCTGAACATTGTTAAGCCACACCGCTGACATCCGTGCAAAAGAAGATGTTCTGTGTCTAGTTCCTGCCCTACCTCTGGGAGTTTAAATCTGATAAATATTTCAATACTGTCCCCTCAGTAGGTCGTTGTTTGCTTTCCTGTAATTTTCTAGATTTAGGTATTTGACAGTCTGCTCATTTTTCTTACTCTTCTTTTCCCCTCCTCTGTCCAGGCGGCTCTTGAGGCCGAAGCTGTGTGTCAGCTCTGGCACAGAAGGCAGCTGAGAGAGCTAGTTGGGGCTGGGAGCAGAATATTTGCACAGCTATTGCCATTCCATCGCCATAGCGACACTTGTAGGAAAGATTGAAATTAAAGTATGCGCCAAGAAACAAGAAACTAAAGAGAAGCGATTTATTAAGTAACAAGTCACACTTTTCTGTAAGCTTTCGGTTTCCTGTGACCAGCTGTCAGCTTAATTAGTCTGATGCTGCTTCATGGCCTAAGAACACTGTAGTTATCATCTAGGAAAGCTGCTGGCCATTGGTATGTCAATGAGCCCCCTTGATGTGGTGGCTTGGAAGGCAGCAGGTGCTATCTTTACTTCTTTTGTAATAGAAGGTAGTGGTGAAGACCACTGAGTGCTAAAAATGAAAATAACTTCTTGCTCCAAACACTTTTTGAGCTTCAGGGTCTTGAATTCTTTCCCTTTCCTCTCCCTGCTTGTGCTCTTCTTCAAAAAGGACAGCGCTCAGTCCCATCTGTGCTTTTTAACTTACAGTGTGCTCCCCGGGCAGCATGTGGGTGGAGCTCAGCTGGTACCAGAATCTACTGAGCAACCATAAAGGCTTTTCAAGCAAACCTATCTTCTGGTTTGGGGCTTACTGCATAGTGCAAGAGTTTGTAATCCCCTTGAAGTCATGCATGCAGCTCCATCTTGTGAGAACAAATGTTCCTTAACTGCTGTTGTGGCCCATTATGTTCTGAAGAAGGGACAGTTGTTTCCCTTCCCTCTGGCCTGATTTATGCTTTAATAAAATTTGTTCCCCTTCAACTTTCCAGAGTCTCTCATAACAAGGAAGGTGTGTGACATTTTGATGTCACATTTCTGATAACCTCTCAAGAGTCAATATGTCAAGCACATCCAGTACCACTGCCTGTACTCTGGCTTTGTGTTTAGCAGTCACCACAATGTTGCTGGAGTGATCAAAACACGTTTCTTTCTGAGAAGGAGTATTGAATTGCTGTTCTGCAGTGGGGTATTATTGGTACCATTTTGTTTGAAGATATTTTTGGAGTCACTTAGTGGAATAAGCACATGGACACCTCTTTGCAGTAGGAAAACTACTACCTGCCATTTCCAAAATGCTTGGATAAAATATTGATCAGCCCTTTGAGTTCCACCCCCAGCGATCCATGTGTACGAGGAGGCTGTACTGGATGCCACAAGATACATAACAGCACTTCTTATTTGGCTTTGTGGTGGGCAAGGACTGAATAATGAAGGGATGTTAGACAGCTGCTGGCAGCTTGGAGGAACTGAGAGTTGGAATTCTGTGTAAAGGATTCTTGTCTTTGGGGGTTTTTTTAAGCTTTTAGACTGAATTTTTACTAGTTGCAATCTTTTGTCTTAAAAAAATCCTTAGCAAAAGAAACAGAACTTTGTTCTTAATTAATCTTTTATTTTTTTCAGTTTTGGCTAAAATGAAAACTCCCAAATCTGTTTCTAGGAAGGCCGAGGCAAGGTGGGTGCTGTAATTAATAACTTTTCAATGTTTACATATTCAGTTTCTGTCTCGCATCTGCTATTTGGAATACAGAAAAATGATGAGAAGTTTTAGCAATTCCTGGGCAGATAGAGAGGTGTGTGTAGGAGTGGGTGCAGACAGAACTGTTCTGTGTTCAATCTGTGTGTTCTGATCAAATGGAAAACGTGATGTTTGGAGGAGTATGTGCTCTATTGCCCTTCTGATAAATGGACATAGTTGGTACCGTTTGCTGTGTGAACAACTGATGATGTTATATTGGGTGGCTTTTCTTGGTTTGCTTTTTCAGTCAGGCAAACTGATCTTCTATTTTCCTGCTTATGGCTAGGGTTTTTTTTCACATTATTTGCTTGTTTTGCAGTTTGAAGGACTTCATTGATGACTCGGACGACTACTTCTTGGATTTGAAAGTGAGAAAAAGCACAACAAAGAATGGCAAGTAATTGTCCAACAGCAAATACGAGGCAGGAATTCTACTGAGTGGAAAGTGCTCATTGCTGAGCTCATAGATTTCTGAGAGAGGTTGTAAAACAGAATCACAGAATCTTCTAGGTTGGAAGGGACCTTAAAGATCATCTTGTCCAACCGTCAACCTAACTGACAAAAATAGACACCCACACAACAAACAAGGAGCATCATCACTAAACCAGACCTCCCAGCACTTCATCAACCCGTCTTTTGAACACCTCCAGGGATGGGGCCTCAACCACCTCCCTGGGCAGCCCATTCCAATGCCTGAGAACCCTTTCAGGGAAAAAATTTTTCCTAATATCCAGCCTGAACCTCCCCTGGAGTAACTTGAGGCCATTTCCTCTTGTCCTGTCGCCTGTGACTTGAGAGATGCTGGTGGCCTCCTTGGCCACCTGGGCACACTGCTGGCTCCTGTTCAGCCTACAGTCGACCAACACCCCCAGGTCCTTTTCTGCCCGGCAGCTCTCCAGCCACTCTAAAACATAAGATTGCTTTGTCTCTTCCTGGAGGATAACAGAGGAGAGGGCTTTTCTGTTTCCTCTGGGGGTAGCAGGGGAAAGCATGGTCGTACTGTTGTGCCAGGCGTGTGTTTTGAAGCATTGCTGTAGGTCTGCAGAGACGTTGGACTATCTGCCAGTATTTGGGTCTGTGAAAGGAGTAGTGACTCACAGCTGATGGGGCTGAGCTGGAAATATGGGATGATGGCTGTGGAGAGGTGCTTTAGGATATGCAGCTCCTATGGCTGTACCAGCTCATTCTGTGGCCAAGACACACCGAGTAAAGAAAGCGGTTAACTGTTGTTAAACTAGATAACTTTAATTTGATCAGGTGTTGGCAATCAGGCCAGTCTTGCCTATGGGTGTTGCAGAGCCACAGAAAGGGTTCTTTAATTTGGAGCTTCTTTACCAAGGTCCTACGTGTTAATACTGGCTGCGAGAAGCTCTGGCAAGCCCTGGCTTGAGGGGTTTCAGTGCTTGTCTGAGCAGAGGATCCCTGGTTTCCCCCAAGAGATGGAAAGTGCAGTGATTTACTAACATTCAGAGCCCGAGTACAGCTGTCTTGGCGCTTCTCATTGATAGGAGCAACCAGGACTTTCCTTGAAGAAGTGAAGAGGGCTCTGGAATTCTTGACACAGTCCTAGGCCAGCGATCCAGGGATAGAATTCCAGTAGATGGCATTTGATAGCAGTGATCTCACCTGAGCCTAGAGAAGCCCTGATCAAGAAGGGCAGGATCTCTTGCACCAGGTGTGAATGTCAACCTGAAAGGTGTACACCAGCTGCGGACTGTAAAAGGCTAGCGGGGCAGTTTCTGGGGTGGAAACTGGACCAGAAACATCATTTTGAAAAACGATGTTACCAATAGATCTGACGTGATCCCTTGATGTTGATAGGTCGAATCTGAGATGTCTGAAGCCTTGTTTGTTGGGCAGTGTAAGTGCTGTGGGCTGTGGTCCAGTCAGCTAAGGCTGAGCAGTTTTTAAGTCACCCTTCACTTGGTGGTTTTATAAAACTTTAATATGAAATGTTTAGCCTCACTCTTACATACACTTATCTTTTGTTATGGGAATGAAGATGATGCCGGCACTAACTACCGATTCAGGATGATTAGGCCTTGCCTAGGCTGTGGTCCAATCGGCTAAGGCTGAGCATTTTTTAAGTCACCCTTCACTTGGTGGTTTTATAAAACTTTAATATGAAATGTTTAGCCTCACTCTTACATACACTTATCTTTTGTTATGGGAATGAAGATGATGCCGGCACTAACTACCGATTCAGGATGATTAGGCCTTGCCTGATGATATATAGATACATGGGGTTTACGCTGACTTTTTTTTTTTATACACCTTTCAATGTCTCTCCGTTGAGTATGATGGTAAATGAGCAGGATGTAGTAAAGAGAATGCAATGATATCTTTCTATTCTTTGTGTTTTCCATCTTTCAAGGGATTTTTTCCTTCGTGTTAAGACAAAGGCAGCTCTCCTAAACTAAATTACCAAAAGTTTAAGCTGTTTGTTTTGAATTGCAGCACAGAAAGATCTTCAGGAGAAGAAGTTGATGACTTCTGGAAAGAAAAACACTTGCTGCCAAGAATTGCGATATTCAGAGAGTTCAAGTGACACTGAAGATTCTGTCTTTCTACAAAATTGTGACTACAAAAATGACTACCAAGAAGGAGGAGTGAAAGACTTGAGAGAGAGTTGGAGGTGCATAAAACTTCCACCTCCACAAAATCTGAAAGACCCTATTTCCAGAGGCAGTCCGGACTCGCTTGTTAGAAGGAAAGAAAGGAGCTGTGGAAAGAGCACAGAAAATAAAGCGCCAAGTGTGGCACTGCGACCAAGTAGAGACGTAGGGTCAGACAGCTCAGATGAGGAATTTGAATCATTAATAGAACGAATAAGGAAACGAAGTGTACCCCGAAAACCAGTCTTAAGCACAAGTAAAACAGTCTACCAGCCCAGTGTCACAGGTAAGCAGTTGTTCTGAGCTACCCCTTGGCAGCAGTGGTGGTGCTCGTTGCCTCAGTCTTTTCCAGCACCTTGCAACTGGATTTGATACGATCAGAAATTGTTGAAATTGTTCCTCTGAGCATTCTGAAAAGTGATTCTTACTAGTCTTGCGGTATCAAGAGTTAAGTTTTTCACTGCTGCTTGTTTTTATCCTCCCTATGATTGTAGGCATTTTTACTTTTTAAAATTGTTCTGGAAACAAATCTAACTGGTGGGTTTGAATGATGTTAACAGATTTTTTTATTTTTTTTTAATGTATGATAGCAGTTAATGGGAAGCTTTCATTTTGGTAAGACTGACATTTTCAGCAGTTTAGATGCTGTTGATTTAGTATTTGGATTTATAATTTGCTTTATTTTCTTTAAAGTAGACTTCATATTGAGAATGTCCTAAATCAGCAGCTCCTCCTCTCCTTTGACTAACTGAGGTGAGCTCCAGCTGAAGGATTGCAAAGGGTAGAAAGGGTTATTGCTGAGTAAGAGCAGGTGGAAACAAAACTCTTTCTAGAAGAGTTAATGCAGGGTGCCTTCCTCACTAACAAGGACTAGCTCAGGGCAAGGAGACCTGTAGAAGAGGATGGCTGACAGCACAGAAATACGCCCTGGGAAAGAGCAAGTGTGTTTATTTATTGGAATATGTCAATGTGGCCTAGAAAACATTTTCTAGAAGTGAAGTGGCAGCTGCACTGGCTTCTCTGTATATGGTTGTAAGTGAAAGGAGACCAGTGGCCCAAATAGGGGAACAGTTACAGAAAAGTCAGCAGAGAGAAGGTCTGCTGAAACTGCACGCCTTGAAGTGGTCCTTGATTTCTGCTGTTGGGGGTCAGTCATTGTAACAATCTGTCTAGACTGTGGGCTGGGGAAATAGGCAGTGATGTGAGCAGAGCCTGCCTGTCAGACAAACGACGTGACGTACGGCACACGATAAAAGGTGAGAACGATGGGGTTTTGTTCAAATGGTGTCTCTGCATTACTGCTCCCCAAGTGCTGGCGATTTATTTTGAATTTGTGAAATGTCACAGAAAGGTCACAAATGCTTTTCCCTCCACTTCTCCTCCCAGCTGAATGTTTGAAAGTTTGGAGTCTGCCACTCCAGCAAATTACCTTCCCAGCAGTTGTAAAAGCCTCTGCGTTCCAGTACGCAGGGTGGGACTGGGTGTGCTGAGGTGGAACCTTTGGCTTTTCACCGTTACCTGTTACCTGGGTGCTGGCACCTGCGCTCCTGATTCTGTGACAGCCCACAATCTTGTAACTCTTTCTGTTGAACTAGAAAACATCAAGCCACCCTGTGAAGATGCCCAGCCCTCGAAAGGGGAAGGATTCAAGACACCAAGGTCAAACTCCGTTTCACTTCAAGAAACACCTTCCAGGGTAATGTCTCCTGCAAGAATTCCTCGGGATGAATCAGTCAGTTGCTCGCAATCAGCAAAGACAGAGAAAAGGTAAGTGTTTTTCCGTTCCATCTTTATTATGTTCTAGAACTATTACAGATGGACAAAGAGATGCTAAGCATTTTGCCTAAGATGACGTTCTGATTTTTCTGGTACCTAGAAACTAATCTTCTACTAATTCAGCTGTTGTTAAGGATTAAGTAGCTGGAAATCAAAGCTTTCAGTCTCAGGTATGACAGGGAGAAAATAAATTAATCTCCACTTAGAGGAATTGATGACTAATCTGACAAACATCGAATCTGCTTTCTTAATGTTAGCTCTCTGGCTATTCCTTGTCTTGGCACAGCATACTTCTAATGTGTGCTGGCCCTACAGATTCTATCTATCCAGTTGCCTGCCTCTGAAAATATATCAAAACCAATTCTATTGGGAGTTCATGCCTTTTAACAAGCTTGTCTTGATATTTTTTGACCTGTGTCCTTATAACTTACAGAATTCGTGCTTCTTTTTCTATTTGTGGATGTAGCCTAAGGTTTTCAGAAGAATTCTTTTTCATTTCTAATAGTTGCCTTGTTTTCTTCAGTCATTTTATAGCTGTGTATACCAATACAAAAACCTTTAAATGGTGTTTTCAAAGCTGATGCTTTGTCTTGGAGTTATTTATCCCAGTGGAATATCTGCTTCCCCTGAACAAATTCCGGAGGATTCCCAGAACATCTTTGGCTATGTTTCTGAAAATATACCTTTATTGTGAGTGATCATACTAGAGCTGTTCATATATTGATCAAGTTTTGGTATCACACAATCGTTTTGCTTGGAAGAGACCTTTAAGATCATTGAGTCCAACCGTTAACCCAGCACTGCCAAGGCCACCACTAACCTGTGTCCCTCAGCACCACGTCTGCCCAGCTTTTAAATCCCTCCAGGGATGGTGACTCCACCACTGCCCTGGGCAGCCTGCTCCAATGTTTGACAACCCTTTCCATGAAGAAATGTTTATTCATCCTAAACCTCCCCTGGTGCAACTTGAGGCCGTTTCCTCTTGTTTTATCACCTGTTCCTTGGGAGAAGAGCCCACCCCCTACTTTGTGTAATTGTGGCTCGCTGTGTCACAAAGAGCTGAGCCACCGTCCTTACGTACTTAGCAGTCCTCATAATCTAGTTTTGTGAATTAATGAAATAACTGCAGATAATACTGCAACAGCTCTACCACTTCGTGCCCCTGAAGGGGGAAGATGACAGAATATGTGTGTGTGCCCCAGTGGCTTCGTGAGGGCTGGCTGGGGAAGAGTCAGGACAGGTTTATGCCAGTGGCAGGGTCCCAGAGATCTTTATAGCCACTAAAGTGGCCGTTGTTTCTCAGTGTGATATCTCTGTACTTCAATAAACTCCTTTATGGCTTTTCTTGCAGGCTCAGGGTGTGCTCAGTGCCTGGCTGCTTCTTGCAAGATCTCTCCAATCCGGCTTCCCACTATGTGAAGTATTTCAAGAAAAATAAAGAGGAGCTGGCAGAGAAGCTCTACTGTCTGTATAACAGTACCATCTTCGAGCAGAAGGTTAGCTTCAAAACAAAAACTGCAGTTCTAAAATGCTGGTTAATACGTTGCTCCTCCCTTTTTTGATGTGATTGCTCTTCACCCTCTTCAGTTAGTAGAAGTTAAGCTTGATAGCAATAGCTTGTGTTTGAATCAGTTCAAGAAATCTCTTTGAAAGGGGTTTATCACCACTGTGACACAGCGGTTTTCAGCTTGGCTCCCTTTTCCATCCTTAAATGAGCAGTCTGGGTGGTGGCCAAGAGTCCTTGATGAGAGAAACTGCTACACCAGGGGCCTTGATCATCTCATCTTTGAAGAGGTGACTGATATTTATAATCCTGTATTTTCTGCATGGTCATCAGCTTAGCAGCTCAGGAATGTTTCTGTTGCTGCCTCGGTGGTAGTAGACCCCAGGAGAGGCAGCTATGGCTTTCTGCTGCTGAAAGAAGCTCAAGGTTCCACCATTGCTCATCTGGCTTTTACTGACGTGACACGCACTGGTGAGCTCTGCATCGTTACCACAGCCCAACAGCTCGTTGTAGCACAAACTTTCTTGCCTGCAGCTGCCAAAAGGCAAGTGGTGGGAGCAGGGACCTGATGGATGAAACACTTCCCTTTGTCGTCAGTTGCCTCATGCTTAGTCATGCTTCAGGCAGTCTTCATTCATTCCCCTTGCATGTTCATGATTTAAATCAACAGATTTAAAAGCTGCTTATCCCTTGAATGACAATTTTGGGTGAACTTAAAGCTCTAAGTTGTGTTTTGAATTGAAGGTTTGATTTCAGAGAACTGCTGTCTTGATCTTCACATCTTCTGGGGTACTGGAGACCCCCCTCTGGTAAGAAATGCCTCTGAAAGGATGGACGCTGCCCACAGTAATTCCAATAGAATTCCCTTCAGGAAGGAAAATGTTTCTGTGCAGCTGGGAAAATGTTGTTGGGCTGGCCAAGGAGAGGTTGAGGTCATGATTTCACCAACAGCTGAGCTGAACAGGCTCACTATTGCTGAAAGCAAAATACCTTGCTCTCCAGTGCTAAATCCCCGTACCACTGCTGGCACCTGCTGCTGTTGGACCATTTACTCAAGCTCGTTAACTAATTTAGATGTCAGAAAACTGTTAGTAAAGCAACAGAACTAACCAAGATAGGTATGATGAGGGCTTACAAAATCAGGATCACGAGGATTCGGCCTCTCGCGGTGCGAAGGTGCATCAAATGAAAATGGCAAGTTGTAGGTTCAGAACAACCAAAGCAGGTGGTACTTGACCCGTCAATTATTAATCTACAGAACTTGTGCTCATAGACTGTTGTGGATGCTAACAATGCCTATGTATTCTTAAACATGCACACTTGTTCCAAAACACCAGAAAACAACTTGAAGGGCTGTTGAATGCAAAGGAACCACCTGGGGCTCAGTGAGGTGGCGTCTTGCAAATGACTAGCAGTTGGGAATAGTACTTTTTTGAACAGGAAATTCTGTTTTATGCCTGACCTGTCCCTGCGTTTCGTCTTAAGCAGCGCGTGTTAGGCACTGGTGGAAGCAGAACAGAGGAACTAAGGGACTTTTTGTCTCATCCTGCGTTGTGAAACTCCCAGTGTTGGTTACAGAAAAACTGATGATGGGAATAAGGAGCCGTGGAGGGTGGGTTTGCATCTGAAGTGACACCAGTGTTAAGGGCACTGGCAGAAACATCCTGCGCTGGCTTTGCAGTAAATCTAAAGGGAAGCCAGAGGGCCAGAAGAAGATGAGAGAGGTAGGAGAGGGCAGATGACATGTCCTGTTTTGTTTTTCAGTTACCAGAGAAAATGAAAATAACATGGAATAAGAAAATGAGAAAAACAGCAGGATATTGTGTAACTGGGCAGACAGAAGGTCCTGAAGGAAAGCGTTACGCTCGCATAGAACTTTCTGAGAAAGTCTGTGACTCTGCAGGTAGGTAAAAGAAAAGAGATGTTGACTCTTCTTTGAGAAAGTGAGTTCTAGAGATAAAAAACATGAATCTGAGGCCTGAGAAGATCTGGAACTGGACCCTGCTTTGAAATTTCGTATTACCTTGAATAAATAAATACATTGGTGGTCATACTTGTCCTCACAACCCTTCTAAGAGGCTGGGCAAATTTACAAGATGTGAAAACAGACACATGTTCATGCTAATAGCAGTACTTTGATTATATTTCTTATTGATCTGAAGAACTATTGATTACTCTAATTATATATGTACTGTTAATGGCAATCTAAAATCTGACTTCTTCCATCACAGCTAGCCACCTTGTTGGTAGCATTTAAAGCTGGAATGAAGACAGGTCAGTGCCAAGTTAAGTTCTATTATATGGTGGGCACTGAAGCTGTTATTTCTCTCTCATCCCATCCCAACTGGGGGAAACGAATGTTGCAGTTACCATAGGAGATCCAGTTCTGTAATAGAATATTTGGAAGTTTAATAAATTTGATTTGAGAGGTACAATGGACTACCCTGGGAATATGCTTTAGGAGGCTTAGGGGTCCACAAGAGCTGGTCAGTTTTTTAAGAAGAACCTTTTAGAAGCACAAAAGCAGGCAATCCACCTGTGTCCTAAGCCAGCTAAGTGGGGCAGAAGATCAGCTTGGCTGAAGAGGGAAAAAAAATTGTATCATCTCTAGAAGCAAGGTCAGGCTTTGCAGGAAGATTTCAGAGCCCTAGAAGGTCAGGCTTTGCAGGAAGATTTCAGAGCTGTAGTTTGTGTATGCAGGGAGAATACACAAAACACCAAAGCTCAAGGTGAGTTAAAACTTGCCAGTGTTGTGTCAGCTAACAAGAAGGGCTTTTAAGTATGTTAAATAGCAAGAGGAGGTCTAAAGAAAACATTGGGCTGGTGCTTGTTGAAGATGGTCATCTGGTTAATAGGGATGAAGTAAAAAATGGAGGCATTCCATGGGGTTTTTTGCCTCAGTCTTTAATAATACTGGCAGACCTTGGGCTGCCTGGTCCTGTGAGCTGGAGGTCCACGAGTGTGGGAACAGTGACTTTCTGTTTGTGGCCACTGAAATTGTCAGGGACCAGCTGTATCAGCTGAATCTTCACAAGTCCACGGGGCCTATGGGATTCACCCCAGAGTTCTGAAGGAGCTAATGGGAAGAAAACATTGGACTGGTGCTTGTTGAAGATGGTCATCTGGTTAATAGGGATGAAGTAAAAAATGGAGGCATTCCATGGGGTTTTTTGCCTCAGTCTTTAATAATACTGGCAGACCTTGGGCTGCCTGGTCCTGTGAGCTGGAGGTCCATGAGTGTGGGAACAGTGACTTCCCGTTTGTGGCCACTGAAATTGTGAGGGACCAGCTGTATCAGCTGAATCTTCACAAGTCCACGGGGCCTATGGGATTCACCCCAGAGTTCTGAAGGAGCTAATGGATGTTATGGCAGGACCCATCTCGATCATTTGCCAAAGGTCTTGGGCCTCCCTTGGGGAGGTCCCTGCTGACTGGAAGATAGCCAATATTGTTCCAATTTACAAGAAGGGCGTGAGGGGAAGACCCAGGATACTACAGAGTCTAACCTCACTTCCTGGAAAAATTACAGAGAAGATCCTACTGAGTACACGAGTGTGGGAACAGTGACTTTCTGTTTGTGGCCACTGAAATTGTCAGGGACCAGCTGTATCAGCTGAATCTTCACAAGTCCACGGGGCCTATGGGATTCACCCCAGAGTTCTGAAGGAGCTAATGGATGTTATGGCAGGACCCATCTCGATCATTTGCCAAAGGTCTTGGGCCTCCCTTGGGGAGGTCCCTGCTGACTGGAAGATAGCCAATATTGTTCCAATTTACAAGAAGGGCGTGAGGGGAAGACCCAGGATACTACAGAGTCTAACCTCACTTCCTGGAAAAATTACAGAGAAGATCCTACTGAGTAGTACTGAAAGGCATTTAAAGAATAATGTGATTGTCAGGCACAGCCAACATGGGTCCACAAAGGGAAAGTTCTGTTTAATTAACTTGATATCCTTGTATGATAATGTCACACACCTAGTGGATGGAGTTTTTCTGGGTTTTAGTAAGGCTTTTGGTCCTGTCCCACACAGCATCCTTCTGGACAAGTTGTCCAACTATGGGATGAACAGGTTCCTGATGTGCTGGGTGGAGAACTGGCTGAAGGGCAGAGCTCAAAGTGTTGCAGTGAATTGAGGTACATCTGGCTGGTGACCCCTTACCAGTGGTTGTTCCTCAGGGGTCAATTCTAGGGCTCTTTCTGTTCAATATATTTATCAACAATCTGGATGCAGAAGCTGAATGCACCACGAAAGGGCGACAAAGCTGGTGAGGGGTCTGGAGAATAAGTCTTATGAGGAGAGGCTGAGGGAACTGGGGTTATTCAGCCTGGAGAAGAGGAGGCTGAGGGGAGACCTTATTGCTCTCTACAACTCCCTGAAAGGAGGGTGTAGAGAGGTGGGGGTCGGTCTCTTTTCTCAAGTCACAGGCGACAGGACGAGAGGAAATGGTCTCAAGTTACTCCAGGGTAGGTTTAGGCTGGATATTAGGGAAAATTTTTTCCCTGAAAGGGTTCTCAGGCATTGGAATGGGCTGCCCAGGGAGGT
Source organism: Calidris pugnax (assembly GCF_001431845.1). Lineage (NCBI taxonomy): Eukaryota > Metazoa > Chordata > Aves > Charadriiformes > Scolopacidae > Calidris > Calidris pugnax. Next base: position 845,659 of record NW_015094505.1, read on the forward strand.
GGTTGAGGCACCATCCCTGGAGGTGTTCAAAAGCCGGGTTGATGTAGTGCTGGGAGGTATGGTTTAGTGATGATGCTCCTTGTTTGTTGTGTGGGTGTCTATTTTTGTCAGTTAGGTTGACGGTTGGACAAGATGATCTTTAAGGTCCCTTCCAACCTAGAAGATTCTGTGATTCTATGAATGAGTTAGCTGATGATACCAAACTAGGAGGTGCTGCTGACTCTGCGTTGCAGGGGGATCTAGATAGATTGGAGCATTGGGCAATGATTAATGGGATGAAATTTAACAAGTCCAAATGCCCGATTCTGCATCTGGGGTGGAGTAATGCTGGGCACAAGTATTGACTAGGAGAGGAGTGGCTGGAGAGCAGCCCTGCAGAGAAGGTCTTGGGGGTGCTGGTGGGCAGCAGGCTCAACAGGAGTCAGCAGCGTGTCCTGGCAGCGAGAGGGCAAACCACATCCTGGGGTGCATCAATCACCAGCTGGTCGAAAAAGGTGATTTATCCCACTGTATTCAGGTTTGGTGCAGCCTCACCTGGAGCACTGTGTGCACTTGTGGGCCCCACGATGTAAGAAGGATGTGAAGGTACTTGAATGTGTCCAAAGGAGGGCAACAAAGCTGGTGACAGGGCTGAAAGGAATGTCCTGTGAGGAGTGGCTGAGGACTCTGGGTTTGTCTAGTTTGGAGAGAAGGAGGCTGAGGGGCAACCTCGTGGCTCTCTGCAGCTCCCTGAGGAGGGAGGTGGAGAGGAAGGTGCTCTTCTCCCTGGGATCCAGTGGCAGGACACATGGGAATGGCTCAAAGCTGCGCCAGGAGAGGTTTAGATGGGGCATTAGGAAGCATTTCATTACTGAGAGGGTGGTGAAACACTGGAACAGGCTTCCTCGAGAGGTGGTCGATGCCCCAAGCCTGTCAGAGTTTGAGGTGTTTGAGCAATGCCTTTAATAACATGCTTTAACTTGTGGTCAGGCTGTTGGACTAGATGATCCTTGTAGGTCCCTTCCAACTGAAATACTGTATTTTAATTGTACTGAACATTCAGTGTTCTGCTCTAGTTGTTTCTGGATGAAAAATATCAATGTTACAAAAATGAATCTTAGTCTAAATAAAGGTGTTTCAGGTCTCATAAAAAGACAAAACAAAACATCCCTTACTCCCTACCCCACCCCCCAAAAAAACCCCAAACCAACCAAACAAACAAAAGCACCCCAGGCAGTTTAGGCACACAGGGAAGTAACTAGGAGGCAGAATTAGGACTAATCAGAAAACTGGAAAAGCACTGAGTAAAACCTTGTTTTGGGGCATTTTATCTTTTTCAAATCTTTTGTAATTCCAACCTCCAAAATAAACCCTTGCATCATAATAGAGAATAAGCGTTAAAGGTGGGAAGTGGTGACCAAGGGATGAAAGTCTGCACTTCCCCACAGCTGCCTGATCTCAATGGCTTTTGTTTTCCTTACCCCGAGATCGCCTTCGCGACACGCTGATTCACGAGGCTTGCCATGCTGCCACCTGGCTGATCAACGGTGTTCGAGATGGACACGGACGGTTCTGGAGGTTCTATGCCAGTAAATCCACTGTGATTCACCCCGAACTGCCCGTCGTAACACGGTGCCACAGCTACGAGATTAATTACAAATTCATCTATGAATGCGTTCGCTGCAAAGCTACGTGAGTAACGCTTGGATCTTGCATATGACTGTGTATTAATTTTCTCTCAATGGATTGCTCAATGGATTCAAATCCAGCTGGCGGCCGGTCACTAGTGGTGTGCCTCAGGGCTCAGTGCTAGGACCATTTCTATTTAACGTCTTTATTGATGATCTCGATAAGGACATAGGGTGTATCATCAGCAAGTTTGCAGATGATACCAAGTTAAGCAGGAGTGTTGACTCCCAGGAGGATAGGGAAGCCCTACAGAGGGACCTAGATAGATTGGATCACTGGGCCAAGATCAACGGCATGAGTTTCAACAAGGGCAAGTGCCAGGTCCTGCACTTGGGCCACAATAACCCCCTGCATCCCTACAGGCTGGGGGAAGTGTGGCTGGAGCTGCCTGGAGGAAAGAGACCTGGGGGTTCTCATTGACAAGCGGCTGAATATGAGCCGGCCGTG
>NW_015094505.1:850836-881872 GCF_001431845.1 Calidris pugnax
ATGATCCCAAGGGTCTCTTCCAACCTCAATGATTCTATGATTCTATGATTCTCTAACCTGGCAGTCTCCTGTGTCTAGAAATCACGGATCCCTTACACTGGGAAGCAATTGGGATACTCTTTGAGTTGTCACTTCACATATCCCATAGCCCACAGAACCTCGCTAGGTGATTCCACGTATTTGTTTCCAGCTAGTTTCAGTTCCAGTACAGAGGTCAGGACAGGCAGAAGTGTCTTATGAGGACTGTTGGTGATGATGGTGATGGTCCTTGGGAAGCAGTAAGAGATCAGAATACATTCCTCAGCTTTGACAGACATGGCAGAGAAAGGTCACACCCCATGTGGCTGCTCTCACTTTTCAAACATTGCTCAAATGATGTAAATTTGCGTTCACTTTCTACTGTGAACATTGAGTGAACTTGAGTTTTGGATGACTCATCTCTGATTTCATGATCAACACTGATGGTAGGGGGCAGTGCTGCCAGTCTTAATACTAAGTACTTCATCAGGAGTAATACTTGTGACCTTCTTTGATGGATCTGAGACACTGGCCCAGGTTGCCCAGAGAAGCTGTGGCTGCCCCATCCCTGGAGGGGTTCAAGGCCAGGCTGGAGGGGGCTTGGAGCAACCTGGTCTGGTGGGAGGTGTCCCTGCCCAGGGAACTCTATGATCTTTAAGGTCCCTTCCAACCCAAACCGTTCCATGATTCTATGATCTGGCACATCCCTATAGAATGCCTGTAAGCCCAGTACTAGCATGTGTTGCAGAAATGAAGTATTCCAAGTTCTTTTGAAATCTCTCCACATTTTGCATTTTACAAAGTAACACCTTGGAATGTGCCATGACAACACTCGAGGTTTAATCTAAGGAAAAACAGTCCCCAAAGGGAGTGCTAGGCCTGGCGTGGTGGACTGAGTTACTTCCTATGTGCTTGCCCTTGTAAAGGTACTGAGGACCATCTGATGCTGAAAGAAGTCAGTAGTAACTGGAATTCAAAAGTAGAATAAGGCCCCATAAAAACAGTGCACAAAAGGTGTGACAATAATCAGATATTAGAACAAAGCATCAAAGGGAGCTTTCTGGGGTTTGTAACTTGATGATTTTGAATTAAGACTAAACATTTCGACTGATCTTGTATCATTGCTATGGTAGCGCTAAGTAAAATGCAGAGACCAACAATATAATAATTTCCATTGGTTTAGAACTCTCTAAAAGCTACAGTCAGTTTTCTAGTTGATCTTCTACCTCCTGGGCCCTCTCAGCCTGTGTAGGTACTGAAGGAAGAATAGATGTCTGTAGCCACACCGTGCTGTGAAGGATGGAAGCTGTGACACAGATCTACTGATGAATTGCAACAGTAACTCATCAGGCTTCTGTCTCACTCACTGCATGTGTGAAATGAGAACCCTGTGTTGTGCTGAGATCAAGCAGAGGAAATAGTTGCTATAGTAACAGGTTTCTTACCTTCCTCGGGTATGGAAGGGGGTGCCTTTTCTGGAAGATTGTAGCTGACCACAGAGCTCTGTGTGTAATGACCTCAGCCTCAGTGGGAGAGCATGAAGTTTTGTGAATTCAGTCCTGCAATAGCTCAAGAAAGTGGCTGACAAAGGTGTGATTTTTTTTTTTTTAATTATTATTATTCTCCCCTTTCCCCACTAACTTTAGGGGCTAAATGCAGGCTTAGGAAGCGTGCATGGGATTTCTGGTTTTTTTTTTTTTCAGGATCATATGTGCTACTTCCAGAAGCACTAGAAGGCAAAGTATTTCACTTATGACAGAATCTTCCTGAAGTGTTCAATAGGAATATGCAATGCGTTAGTTGCTTACGTGCAACAGAGCATTGATTTGAGAAGATATAATGGTTGATGGCTTTGAGGAGAAACTCCAAGAGGTAGTTGATACGTGGTGTGTGGAGGCCTTTCAAAGTGTTAGAATCATAGAATCGTAGAATTGTCTAGGTTGGAAGAGACCCTTGGGATCATCGAGTCCAACCATCTCCCCTACTCTACAAAGTCCTCCCCTACACCATGTCCCTCAGCACTGCATCTAAACGGCCCTTAAACACAGCCAGGGATGGGGACTCCACCCCCTCCCTGGGCAGCCTGTTCCAATGCCCGACCACTCTTTCAGTGAAAAATTCCTTCCTAATGTTCAGTCTAAACCTCCCCTGTTGGAGCTTGAAGCCGTTCCCTCTCGTTCTGTCACTAATTACCTGTGAGAAGAGACCAGCACCAACCTCTCTACAGTGTCCTTTCACATAGTTGTAGAGAGTGATGAGGTCTCCTCTCAGCCTCCTCTTCCTCACACTAAACAGCCCCAACTCCCTCAGCCGCTCCTCATACGATTTGTTTTCCAGCCCCCTCACCAGCTTCGTTGCCCTCCTCTGCACTCGCTCCAGCACCTCCAGATCTCTCTTGGATTGAGGTGCCCAACTGTGTAGGTACTGAAGGAAGAATAGATGTCTGTAGCCACACCGTGCTGTGCAGGATGGAAGCTGTGACACAGATCGACTGATGGATTGCAACAGTAACTCATCAGGCTTCTGTCTCACTCACTGCATGTGTGAAATGAGAACCCTGTGTTGTGCTGAGATCAAGCAGAGGAAATAGTTGCTATAGTGACATCACAGGTTTCTTACCTTCCTCGGGTATGGAAGGGGGTGCCTTTTCTGGAAGATTGTAGCTGACCACAGAGCTCTGTGTGTAATGACCTCAGCCTCAGTGGGAGAGCATGAAGTTTTGTGAATTCAGTCCTGCAATAGCTCAAGAAAGTGGCTGACAAAGGTGTGATTTTTTTTTTTTTAATTATTATTATTCTCCCCTTTCCCCACTAACTTTAGGGGCTAAATGCAGGCTTAGGAAGCGTGCATGGGATTTCTTTTTTTTTTTTCAGGATCATATGTGCTACTTCCAGAAGCACTAGAAGGCAAAGTATTTCACTTATGACAGAATCTTCCTGAAGTGTTCAATAGGAATATGCAATGCGTTAGTTGCTTACGTGCAACAGAGCATTGATTTGAGAAGATATAATGGTTGATGGCTTTGAGGAGAAACTCCAAGAGGTAGTTGATACGTGGTGTGTGGAGGCCTTTCAAAGTGTTAGAATCATAGAATCGTAGAATTGTCTAGGTTGGAAGAGACCCTTGGGATCATCGAGTCCAACCATCTCCCCTACTCTACAAAGTCCTCCCCTACACCATGTCCCTCAGCACTGCATCTAAACGGCCCTTAAACACAGCCAGGGATGGGGACTCCACCCCCTCCCTGGGCAGCCTGTTCCAATGCCCGACCACTCTTTCAGTGAAAAATTCCTTCCTAATGTTCAGTCTAAACCTCCCCTGTTGGAGCTTGAAGCCGTTCCCTCTCGTTCTGTCACTAATTACCTGTGAGAAGAGACCAGCACCAACCTCTCTACAGTGTCCTTTCACATAGTTGTAGAGAGTGATGAGGTCTCCTCTCAGCCTCCTCTTCCTCACACTAAACAGCCCCAACTCCCTCAGCCGCTCCTCATACGATTTGTTTTCCAGCCCCCTCACCAGCTTCGTTGCCCTCCTCTGCACTCGCTCCAGCACCTCCAGATCTCTCTTGGATTGAGGTGCCCAGAACTGGACACAATACTCGAGGTGTGGCCTCCCCAGTGCTGAGTAGCACTTTGTGCTACTAGGCTGAGAGTAAAAGAGACAGAGGAAGGAACCAAGCTGAAAAGGCAGTGGAAAAAGCCCTTGGGTTTAAAAGTGTGTAATAGAGATGTCACTGTTGTGCTGTATGAAGTGTGTAGTCTGTTTCCTGTTGTAAAACACTAGCTTACAAATCTGACCTAGGTAGCCTGGCAGAAGGGAAAGGAGCTCTCTCCCACAAAGCACTGTCCTGCTGCGAGTACGAAATCAAAGTGCCTGTTTGTCCCGTTTCAGGATCGGGCGTCATTCCAAGTCTCTGGACAGCGCGCGCTTCGTGTGTGCGTTCTGCGGGGGGCAGCTGGTGCTGAGCCAGCCCCCGGGGAAGGGTGGCACTCCTGCTCGGACACCCCTGACGCCCTTTGCCAACTACGTGAAAGAAAACTACAGAGTTACCAAGAGAGAGCAGCGCGGGCTGAGCCACGGGGAAGTCATGCGCAAGCTCAGTGCTGATTTTGCTTTAAAAACTAGGCTTCAAAATTCCTTGTAATTTCTCGATACGTTTCCTTTCTTGATGAAGTAGTATTTACTACTACATGCTTAAATTTTGCATGCGGTAGTGAATAAGTCTAAGAATGTGTTTCAGAGAATTCCAGATCACTTTAATATCTTAGCGTTAAGTACTTGTAATAAATGGGACCTTTTTCTAAAATGGGCAAGAAGTAATGATGATAGAAAGTCCAGGCAGTCAAGTGTCCTCCTTAGACTTCAGATGAACACCCAGTGCCTGGGAAGATGCAGTTCTAGGCCCTTTATGGGACTGACTCGCTGTGATTGTCTGGAATTTTCTGAAGGGTATTTACGCGTAGCGCTTCGTAGTGTGTCTTCGGTGCCTCCAGTGAGCAACAGACTGGCTCTTTCATCTGGGCACTGGTGTGCTGCAGGCTCCGTGTGTGTGCTGTGTGCTGCAGGCTCCGTGTGTGTGCTGTGTGCTGCAGACTCACTCCGTGTGTGTGTGCTGTGTGCTGTGTCCTGCAGACCCCGTGTGTGTGCTGCGTGCTGCACACTCACCCCGTGTGTCTGCTGCGTGCTGCAGGCTCCGTGTGTGTGTGTGCTGCAGACCCCGTGTGTGTGCTGTGTGCTGCACGCTCCGTGTGTGTGTGTGTGCTGCAGACCCCATGTGTGTGCTGTGTGCTGCATGCTCCGTGTGTGTGCTGTGTGCTGCAGACCCCGTGTGTGTGCTGTGTGCTGCAGGCTCCGTGTGTGTGCTGTGTGCTGCAGACCCCGTGTGTGTGCTGTGTGCTGCAGGCTCCGTGTGTGTGCTGTGTGCTGCAGACCCCATGTGTGTGCTGTGTGCTGCACACTCCGTGTGTGTGCTGTGTGCTGCAGACTCCATGTGTGTGCTGTGTGCTGCAGACTCCATGTGTGTGCTGAAGAACCACCAGGTGCCAGATGCAAGAAAAATCCAGGCCCGTGAGCCTGGATTCTCTGGATTCGTCCTCTGATTCTGGCTGGGTGACCTCCAGGCAGGAAAAGGTCCTGAAGGCGTTCTCCCAAGGAGCATTTCTTGGGTGATCCTGGGCTGTTTTTGTGAAAAGAACGTGGTAGGGGAATGATGCCTCAAGCGTGTCTGAGAAAACATGAGCTTCTGCAACGCCCTCTGGCCCTCACTGAGATCAAGGCTCTTTCTGATTAAATTTTCATTTGCAGTTGTGCCTCTGCTACTGGGATTTCATAGAAGCTAAAATAGAAGCAAAAGGTCAGTTTGGGGAAAGCAAACCCTTTCCACCATAGAAGGTGAAGGTCTAGTTTCTGACGTCTTTCCTGTAGCACAGGACTGAACGTGTGTAGAGTGTGTCTGCTATGAACAAATTGCTCAGAGGATTAGTAATTTTGAATAATGAATAAATGCTAATTTTACACCAACTGCGGCAACGAACTGGCTTTCTTCTTTGTTTGAGTTTAACCCTGGCTGTGCAGGTCCAGTACCTGGAAGCTGTTGCTTTCTCCCGGGTGGTTCTGGTGGGTTCTGTGACACTCCCACTGTGACAGAAACAGCAGCAGCACGTGCAGGAGTTTGAGCTGCTTCAGAAACCACCCCTCAGTGGCCTGTGCTGAGCCAGGTGGTCCAAGGGAGGGGCCTCTCCCCACATCAGGCCGTTAATACAGTGATAAGGGGGTTGTGCCCACAAGGCGACAGGCTCCAGTGGGAAACCCCGGCTGCCCGGGAAGCTTGGAAGAGATGGTGGACTGGCCAGAGGGCTGAAACTTTGGAGCATCTGCCAGAGGAGGCCACTCGTGCTGAAGAAGCCCTGAACAGTAGAGGACCAGCGAGTGAAAAGCAGGGAGCCCTCTGGAATTGGGGGAAACCGCTGGAGATGGAAAGCTGCTGCGCGGGGTCCTACACACCAAGTGGCTGCTGAAAGAGAAGGTGAATCGAGTCTGTTGGCAGAAGGGAGAGCCATCCAGCCGGCTTCAGGGGTTGCTGAATGTGAGAAACACTGACTCACATCTTAGAATTTAAAGAGGACAAAGTCACCGAAGCGAAGGTTAAAAAAAATAGTAATTTATTAATATGAAACAGCGCTGAATCGGGTGCACCAAAAATAGATGCACGATGGTCTTTTAGCTGTCAGGTATTTTATACCTTTATCCCGGCCGCTTGAGTTTCTGTCTCCCTTCTCACGGGCTGAGAAGTTGGAGCTCACATTCTTCCTGACCGCTTGACCTATTACAGGTTTATTTTGCACTTTTTCCCATATAAGGCACACATACACCTATTCTATGAAATCATTATCCTAAACACGCCTTTGATTAGATGATTAAGCTACACGTTATTTCAGAGTCTTTGCTACCATCTACTTGGCAGATTTACCAGACTGGTTTCTTTGGCCTTATTGATACTCCCCTACCCTTTGGGTTTTTGTGTTGAAGGCCATGTTCCAGTCTGTTTCTCTTCCCCTAGATAACGCTCTGCAAACAAGGATCCCTTGACAGACCGAGGGCATTTCTGGGGATTAATTGGATATAATTTATTAGACTCTACTATTACTAAGGCTTCTTTGTTAGTACTATCACACTAACAATGATACATCAATTAGCTGAAGCAAAACTGAGCTTATTTCCCACATGAAGGAGAAGAATCTCTGTACTGACCCCTGGGTGGTGGGGAAGGCTCCGGGGGGTGATGCAGCAATGGCAGGGACCAGCTGGCAGTGAGCAGGTCAACTCATCTGGGTTTTGGAATAACGGCAGGGAACTGCTGCCCGGGCAGAGAACCCGACTCCGTGTGTGTGTGCTGTGTGCTGTGTCCTGCAGACCCCGTGTGTGTGCTGCGTGCTGCACACTCACCCCGTGTGTCTGCTGCGTGCTGCAGGCTCCGTGTGTGTGTGTGCTGCCGACCCCGTGTGTGTGCTGTGTGCTGCACGCTGCGTGTGTGTGTGTGTGCTGCAGACCCCATGTGTGTGCTGTGTGCTGCATGCTCCGTGTGTGTGCTGTGTGCTGCAGACCCCGTGTGTGTGCTGTGTGCTGCAGGCTCCGTGTGTGTGCTGTCCCATATAAGGCACACATACACCTATTCTATGAAATCATTATCCTAAACACGCCTTTGATTAGATGATTAAGCTACACGTTATTTCAGAGTCTTTGCTACCATCTACTTGGCAGATTTACCAGACTGGTTTCTTTGGCCTTAATGATACTCCCCTACCCTTTGGGTTTTTGTGTTGAAGGCCATGTTCCAGTCTGTTTCTCTTCCCCTAGATAACGCTCTGCAAACAAGGATCCCTTGACAGACCGAGGGCATTTCTGGGGATTAATTGGATATAATTTATTAGACTCTACTATTACTAAGGCTTCTTTGTTAGTACTATCACACTAACAATGATACATCATTTAGCTGAAGCAAAACTGAGCTTATTTCCCACATGAAGGAGAAGAATCTCTGTACTGACCCCTGGACGGTGGGGAAGGCTCTGGGGGGTGATGCAGCAATGGCAGGGGACCAGCTGGCAGCACACTCACCCCGTGTGTGTGCTGCGTGCTGCAGGCTCCGTGTGTGTGTGTGCTGCAGACCCCGTGTGTGACGGTGGGGAAGGCTCTGGGGGGTGATGCAGCAATGGCAGGGGACCAGCTGGCAGTGAGCAGGTCAACTCATCTGGGTTTTGGAATAACGGCAGGGAACTGCTGCCCGGGCAGAGAACCCGGGGGTAGAAATCAGTCACTAGGTGCTCCTGCACCCACGAGTCTGTTCCCGTTTCAGAAACCCACAACAATTTATTGTTTAGACAACTATTCTGTCACCCACTGACCGCCCCCAAGGAAGGAGAATCGGGGAAACGTGAGGGTTGAGGCATAAATAGATTTAACAGGATGAGAGTAAACAATTAATACCAATAACACTAAAGAACCACTGTCGATCCCGATACCGATATAAAACCCACCAGGACTGTCCCATCCCATCACAGGACGCCGGGGGGAAGGGAAGGGCTCAGGGTCCGGCACGCTGTCTGTCCCGATACCGATATAAAACCCACCAGGCCTGTCCCAGCCCAACTGTCGATCCCGATACCGATATAAAACCCACCAGGCCTGTCCCAGCCCATCCCATCCCAGGACGCCGTGCTCTCCCCGCAGGGACAGCCCATGGGGGACCCTGCGAGCGCCGCGGCTCCGGGAGGAAGGGAAGGGCTCAGGGCTCTGAGTTTTCTGGATCCCAGCCATCGAGGGGGAGAGAGAAACTCCTCAGCAAACTTTCTAACTGATATGGAATGTGCTGTTCATGGTATGAAATAGCCCCGGTGGCAGCTTGGGCCGAGTGCCCGGGTCTCGCTCCCGGCGCTCCGTGTGTGTGTGTGTGCTGCAGACCCCGTGTGTGTGCTGTGTGCTGCATGCTCCGTGTGTGTGCTGTGTGCTGCAGACTCCGTGTGTGTGCTGTGTGCTGCAGACTCCATGTGTGTGCTGAAGAACCACCAGGTGCCAGATGCAAGAAAAATCCAGGCCCGTTGAGTTTTCTGGATCCCAGCCATCGAGGGGGAGAGAGAAACTCCTCAGCAAACTTTCTAACTGATATGGAATGTGCTGTTCATGGTATGAAATAGCCCCGGTGGCAGCTTGGGCCGAGTGCCCGGGTCTCGCAAGAACCACCAGGTGCCAGATGCAAGAAAAATCCAGGCCCGTGAGCCTGGATTCTCTGGATTCGTCCTCTGATTCTGGCTGGGTGACCTCCAGGCAGGAAAAGGTCCTGAAGGCGTTCTCCCAAGGAGCATTTCTTGGGTGATCCTGGGCTGTTTTTGTGAAAAGAACGTGGTAGGGGAATGATGCCTCAAGCGTGTCTGAGAAAACATGAGCTTCTGCAACGCCCTCTGGCCCTCACTGAGATCAAGGCTCTTTCTGATTAAATTTTCATTTGCAGTTGTGCCTCTGCTACTGGGATTTCATAGAAGCTAAAATAGAAGCAAAAGGTCAGTTTGGGGAAAGCAAACCCTTTCCACCATAGAAGGTGAAGGTCTAGTTTCTGACGTCTTTCCTGTAGCACAGGACTGAACGTGTGTAGAGTGTGTCTGCTATGAACAAATTGCTCAGAGGATTAGTAATTTTGAATAATGAATAAATGCTAATTTTACACCAACTGCGGCAACGAACTGGCTTTCTTCTTTGTTTGAGTTCAACTGTGGCTGTGCAGGTCCAGTACCTGGAAGCTGCTGCTTTCTCCCGGGTGGTTCTGGTGGGTTCTGTGACACTCCCACTGTGACAGAAACAGCAGCAGCACGTGCAGGAGTTTGAGCTGCTTCAAAAACCACCCCTCAGTGGCCTGTGCTGAGCCGGGTGGTCCAAGGGAGGGGCCTCTCCCCACATCAGGCCGTTAATACTGTGATAAGGGGGTTGTGCCCACAAGGTGACAGGCTCCAGTGGGAAACCCCGGCTGCCCGGGAAGCTTGGAAGAGATGGTGGACTGGCCAGAGGGCTGAAACTTTGGAGCATCTGCCAGAGGAGGCCACTCGTGCTGAAGAAGCCCAGTAGAGGACCAGCAAGTGAAAAGCAGGGAGCCCTCTGGAATTGGGGGAAACCGCTGGAGATGGAAAGCTGCTGCGCGGGGTCCTACACACCAAGTGGCTGCTGAAAGAGAAGGTGAATCGAGTCTGTTGGCAGAAGGGAGAGCCATCCAGCCGGCTTCAGGGGTTGCTGAATGTGAGAAACACTGACTCACATCTTAGAATTTAAAGAGGACAAAGTCACCGAAGCGAAGGTTAAAAAAAATAGTAATTTATTAATATGAAACAGCGCTGAATCGGGTGCACCAAAAATAGATGCACGATGGTCTTTTAGCTGTCAGGTATTTTATACCTTTATCCCGGCCGCTTGAGTTTCTGTCTCCCTTCTCACGGGCTGAGAAGTTGGAGCTCACATTCTTCCTGACCGCTTGACCTATTACAGGTTTATTTTGCACTTTTTCCCATATAAGGCACACATACACCTATTCTATGAAATCATTATCCTAAACACGCCTTTGATTAGATGATTAAGCTACACGTTATTTCAGAGTCTTTGCTACCATCTACTTGGCAGATTTACCAGACTGGTTTCTTTGGCCTTATTGATACTCCCCTACCCTTTGGGTTTTTGTGTTGAAGGCCATGTTCCAGTCTGTTTCTCTTCCCCTAGATAACGCTCTGCGAACAAGGATCCCTTGACAGACCGAGGGCATTTCTGGGGATTAATTGGATATAATTTATTAGACTCTACTATTACTAAGGCTTCTTTGTTAGTACTATCACACTAACAATGATACATCAATTAGCTGAAGCAAAACTGAGCTTATTTCCCACATGAAGGAGAAGAATCTCTGTACTGACCCCTGGGTGGTGGGGAAGGCTCCGGGGGGTGATGCAGCAATGGCAGGGACCAGCTGGCAGTGAGCAGGTCAACTCATCTGGGTTTTGGAATAACGGCAGGGAACTGCTGCCCGGGCAGAGAACCCGGGGGTAGAAATCAGTCAGGTAGGTGCTCGTGCACCCACGAGTCTGTTCCCGTTTCAGAAACCCACAACAATTTCTTGTTTAGACAACTATTCTGTCACCCACTGACCGCCCCCGGGGAAGGAGAATCGGGGAAACATAAATAGATTTAACAGGATGAGAGTAAACAATTAATACCAATAACACTAAAGAACCACTGTCGATCCCGATACCGATATAAAACCCACCAGGACTGTCCCATCCCATCACAGGACGCCGGGGGGAAGGGAAGGGCTCAGGGTCCGGCACCGGGGCAAGGAGTTCCCTGGATCCCAGACATCGATGGGGAGAGAGAAATCCTCAGCAAACTTTCTAATTGATAAGGAATGTGCTGTTCATGGTATGAAATAACCCCGTTGGCAGCTTGGGCCGAGTGCCCGGGTCTCGCTCCCGGGCAGCAGCCATCAGCGCTCCGGCACCCACTCCTGACCTCGTCCACCATGACACCGGAAGTGCCCCTCAGCTCTCCGGAAGTCCATCTCTATGCTCCCGCGGGTCTTCAGCAGACCGGAAGTGCCCGTCCCTCCGCCGCCCGCCCGTCTCTGTGGCCTCGCAGTCCTCCAGGGCACCAGAAGCGCCCGTCGGTCCCGCGGGAGTCACAGGCTACCAGCAGTCTTCCAGAACTACAGAAAATAGTGAACGATTAAGCACAAAAACATCAAAAATGAAGAGACGCCGGGGCTCCTCGGCTGGGCCTCCAGGCGGCTGCAGCGGTGGGGCCGCCTGGACCTTAAGAGGGGAAGGAGGCAGAGTCCCTGAGGGGCGGGGGGGGTCAGCAGTACGGACAGCAGCTTTGTGGGGCCGCTTGGTTTGGGGGTTTGCTTTTTAGCTCAGTAATTTTGTAATGAGCGTTCAGGTGTGGCCAGGGTGGTCTCATGGTGTGCTTTTCTTTAGTCCAGGTGGACTAAAGCATTTTCCTGGCATTCCTAGCTTTAATGAAAGGTGGAACTGTGGGATATCTTTTCCACCATTTTTAGACAGAATCATAGAATGGTCCAGGCCGGAAGGGACCTCCAAAGGCTCCATCTAGTCCGACCCCCCCGCAGTCAGCAGGGACACCCCCAACTAGACCAGGTTGCCCAGGGCCTCGTCGAGCCTCTCCTTGAATATCTCCAGGGATGGGGCCTCAACCACCTCCCTGGGCAACCTGTTCCAGTGTTCCACCACCCTCACAGTGAAGAACCCTCTCCTCATCTCCAGTCTAAATCTGTTCCCCTCCAGCTTGAAGCCATTTCCCCTCGTCCTGTCACTGCAGACCTTTCTAAACATTCTCTCCCCAGCCTTCCTGTAGCCCCCTCAGGTACTGGAAGGCTGCTATTAGGTCTCCCCGGAGCCTCCTCTTCTCCAGGCTGAACAACCCCAGCTCCCTCAGCCTGTCCTCGTAGCAGAGGTGCTCCATCCCCCTGATCATCCTTGTGGCCCTCCTCTGGACCCTCTCCATCAGGTCCATGTCCTTCTTATATTGAGGGCTCCAGACCTGCACACAATACTCCAGGTGAGGTCTCACCAGAGCAGAGTAAAGTGGCAGAATCCTTGGCCTTCTGGGCTGCAAGTGCCCACTGCTTGCTCATGTCCAGCTTCTCCTCCACCAGCACCCCCAAGTCCCTTTCCTCAGGGATGCTGGACTTCATCCCCCAGTCTGTATTGATACCAAGGATTGTTCCGGCCCAGGTGCAGAACCTTGCACTTGCTCTTGTTGAACCTCATGAGGTTCACCTGGGCCCACCTCTCCAGCCTGTCCAGGTCCTTCTGGATGACATCCTGTCCCTCTGGTGTATCAACAACACCACACAGGTTGGTGTCATCTACAAACTTGCTGATGGTGCTCTCAATCCCTCTGTCTATATTGTTGATAAAATTAACAGTACCGGTCCCAGCACGGACCCCTGAGGGACACCACTTGTCACTGCTCTCCGTCTGGACTTCGAGCCATTGAGTACCACCCTCTGGATGCGACCATCCAGCCAGTTCCTTATCCACTGAACAGTCCACCCATCAAATCCGTACCCCTCCAATTTGGTGAGCAAGATGTTGTGAGGGACCGTGTCAAAGGCCTTACAGAAGTCTAGATAGATCACATCCATAGATTGTCCCTTATCTACTGACCTCAGTCACTTTATCATAGAAGGCCACTAGGTTGATCAGGCAGGACCCGCCCCTACTAAAGCCTTGTTGGCTGTGCTGAATCACCTCTCTGTCCTTCATGTGCCCAAGCATGGCATCTACAAGGATCTGTTCCATGATCTTCCCAGGCACGGAGGTGAGGCTGACAGGTCAGTAGTTCCCAGGGTCCTCCTTTCTACCCTTTTTAAAAATGGGTGTGATGTTTCCATTCTTCCAGTCTGCAGGGACTTCACCTGACTGTCATGATTTTTCAAATATCATGGAAAGTGGTTTGACAACTACGTCAGCCAGTCCTTCAGGACTCTGGGATGTATCTCATCAGGTCTCACAGACTTGTATATCTTGAGGCTCCTGAGTTGGTCACATACCTTGTCTTCACTTACAGTGGGAGGGACTTTGTCACCTTGGTCTCCAACTTGTGTGCCATCAACATGAGAGCTAGGAGGAAAGGGGCTGCCAGTGAAGACTAAGGCAAAAAATTTGTTGAGAACTTCCACCTTCTCCTCACCTATTGATACAAGTTCCCCACTGTTGCTCATCAGGGTGGGTACGTTAATCACAGTATTGCAACATTAAAAATAAAATAAAATTCAATAGTAACTTGGTGTTTTTTGACTGAAATAGCAATCAGAGATGACTAAAACAGGATGTCTGATATCATCAGTGCCTCAGCTATCCTGGGTGATTTCAGGATCATGAGAGAGGTGTTATTACCAAAGCTATAACAAACAACAAGCAGGTCACGGCCCAACCATGGTGGTCTCTTGCCCTCCTTGCCCATTTTCCTACATGTGGGGATTGAGATCTTTTGCGCTCTATAGAGAGCATCCTTAAAGATCTGCCAACTTTGTTCCGCTCCCTTGTCCCTGAGGGCCATTTCCCACAGGGTCCTATTTACTAACTCCTTGAAGAGCTGGAAGTTTGCTTTCTCAAAATTTAGAGTCATTGTGGTCCATATCCACTGGTAGCATGTCCATCTTGAAGAGTTTGCTGTACATCACTTGAACAAGCTAGCTCAGGTTTCATCACCCCTATTTATCCTAAAAACACTGATTGGATAATGTTAGTATTATATAACAATTAACATCATACAGTTCAGAATGGAGTATTCTCACCTAGGGTTAAATTTCCGTGAGGTACACATTGAATTTCTCCAGCATCACACGCCAAATACATCCAGATCCTTGGGCAAAAACGGTCCCACAAATGGGTTTGCCTTTGCCTGAAGTAGGAAAAACCCAAACAGTTTTCCCCAACATATTCCTGTCATGCACCACAGGGACTTTATCCCCTTCTACGGTATGTAAAAGGTCTGATTGAGGAGGACCACCTCGACTGATGGATCCCCTGGTGTTAACTAACCAGGTAGCTCGCGCTAAATGCTTGTCCCAATTTTTAAATGTTCCACCCCCCCCACTGCTTTCAGGGTGGTTTTCAATAATCCATTGTATCGCTCAATTTTGCCAGAGGCTGGTGCATGACAGGGGATATGACACCCCCACTCCACGCCATGTTCTTTTGCCCAAGTACTTACAAGATTGTTTTTGAAATGAGTCCCATTGTGGGACTCAGTTCTTTCTGGAGTACCGTGTCGCCACAAAACCTGCTTTTCGAGGCGCAGGATGGTGTTCTGGGCAGTGGCATGGGGCACAGCAGAGGTTTCCAACCATCCGGTGCTTCCTTACACCATCGTAAGCACGTGACGCTCACCCTGGTGGGTTTGAGGGAGTCGCGCTAAATGCTTGTCCCAATTTTTAAATGTTCCACCCCCCCACTGCTTTCAGGGTGGTTTTCAATAATCCATTGTATCACTCAATTTTGCCAGAGGCTGGTGCGTGACAGGGGATATGATATCCCCACTCCACGCCATGTTCTTTTGCCCAAGTACTTACAAGATTGTTTTTGAAATGAGTCCCATTGTGGGACTCAGTTCTTTCTGGAGTACCGTGTCGCCACAAAACCTGCTTTTCGAGGCGCAGGATGGTGTTCTGGGCAGTGGCATGGGGCACGGCAGAGGTTTCCAACCATCCGGTGCTTCCTTACACCATCGTAAGCACGTGACGCTCACCCTGGTGGGTTTGAGGGAGTGTGATGTAGTCTATTTGGCAAGATTCCCCATACTTGTATTTCAGCCATCGTCCCCCATAGCACAAAGGTTTTAACCTTTTTGCTTGTTTGATTTCAGTGGTTTCACAATCGTGGATAACCTGTGCAATAGCATCCATGGTTAAATCCACCTCTCGGTCACGAGCCCATTTGTACGTTGCATCCCTTCCTTGGTGACCTGAAGTGTCACGGGCCCACCAAGCTAAAAATAGTTCACCTTTATGTTCCCAGTCCAAATCTGCCTGGAAAATCTTAGCAGCCTGGTCCACTCGGTGATTGTTTTGATGTTCCTCAGTGGCTCGACTCATGGGTACATGAGCATCTACATGATGTACCTTTACGACTAGTTTCTCTAGCCATTCGGCAATATTTTGCCACAATTCAGCAGCCCAGATGGGTTTATCTCTGTGCTGCCAGTTTCTCTGCTTCCACTGTTTTAATCACCCCACAGAGCATTTGCCACCATCCATGAGTCAGTCTAGAGATAGAGCATTGGCCACTTTTCTCATTCAGCAATGTCTAGGGCCAGCTGGATAACTTTTACCTCTGCACATTGACTTGATTCACCTTCTCCTTCAGTTGCTTCTGCAACTCATCGTGTAGGACTCCAAACAGCAGCTTTCTACTTTCAGTGTTTTCCTACAATGTGACAAGATCCATCAGTGAACAAAACCTACTCTTTCTCATTAGCTGAGAGTTCATTATAGGGTGAATATGTCTAGTGGCATTGTGAAGTCTCTGCCTTCGGGCCAGTTTGTGATCACTTCTACAAGCCCGGAGCAGCTGCTGGGTCTCCCGGGGCTCCCCACAGAGATGGCACCGGCGGGGCTGGGGGGCCCCGTGGCGGAGGGGCTGCGGGGGGAGCACAGCCCGGTGCAGGGGGGCACCCGGGAGGGTGACAATGGGGTGACTTTAGCCCGGACGGAGCCGTCGGGCACAAACCCTCGGTTTTCCCGTGGGACGGGCACAAGGGGTCACGGGGAAGGGTTTCTGTCCTGCCCCACGGCACCGGGGGCGGCAAACGGGGGCTGCGGGGGGACTTCGGGGAGGGGACAGAGGGAACGGGGGCGAAGCAGCACATCACAAAGCTGGTGAGGGGTCTGGAGAATAAGTCTTATGAGGAGAGGCTGAGGGAGCTGGGGTTATTCAGCCTGGAGAAGAGGAGGCTGAGGGGAGACCTTATTGCTCTCTCCAACTCCCTGGTTTAGTGATGATGCTCCTTGTTTGTTGTGTGGGTGTCTATTTTTGTCAGTTAGGTTGACGGTTGGACAAGATGATCTTTAAGGTCCCTTCCAACCTAGAAGATTCTGTGATCCTGTGATCTGGAGCAGGAAGAGGCGGTGGCAGGGGTGCGGGAGGGCCAGCCCTTGGCCGGCAGCCCTTTGGGGGAAGCTGTGGGGCTGCTGGTAGCCCAGGCTACCCCTGGCTACCCCCGGCTACCCCTACCACGTCCCTGCCCTGTGTGTGTGCGGGGGGTGGAGGGGGCCCTGCCCCTGTTGGGGTCCCGGGGAGGAAGGCTGGGGGGGACGTGTCCCCCCAGTGCGCTCCCGGGGCCCCACAGCCTCTGTCCCTCACAGGGGTGGAGTGTGTCTTCTTCAATGAGGAGTACATGACCTGCAGGTGGGGGAGCAGAGAGACGGTGGCTGCCAACTACTCCCTCTACTATTGGTAGGTGCCCCTGCCCCATGACCTGTCTCTCTTTTCCAACAAAAATCAGCTTTGCTGAAAATTCATTTTATTTCTTCCCATTTTCCCACAGTGACCATGCTGTTGCTGATCACATGATCATTCCTAATTTGCTTTTAAGAAAAAGGGTCTAAGGTCTGTCACAGAATCAGAGAATCCCATGGGGTTGGAAGGGACCTCTGGAGATCATCTTGTCCAACCCCCTGCCAGAGCAGGTCCACCCACAGGAGGTTGCACAGGAACGTGTCCAGGTGGGTTTCAATGTCTCCGGAGAAGGAGACTCTTCCAGGGCTCTGCCACCCTCAAAGTGAATAAGTTCCTCCTCATGTTGAGATGGAACTTCCTGTGTTTGAGTTTGTGCCCGTTCCCTCTTGTCCTGTCCCTGGGCACCACTGAAAAAAGACTGGCCCCATCCTCCTGACACCCCCCCTTTAAGTATTTATAGGTGTTGATCAGATCCCCCCTCAGCCTTCTCTTCTCCAGACTAAACAGACCCAAGTCCCTCAGCCTTTCCTCATCAGAGAGATGCTCCAGGCCCCTCATCATCTTTGTAGCCCTCTGCTGTCCCTTCTCCAGCAGTTCCCTGTCCTTCTGGAACTGGGGAGCCCAGAACTGGTCCCAGTGCTCCAGATGGGGCCTCCCCAGGGCAGAGCAGAGGGGCAGGATGACCTCCCTCCACCTGCTGCTCACACTCTTCCTGATGCCCCCCAGGATGCCCTTGGCCTTCTTGGCCACCAGGGCCCATTGTGGCTCATGGTCATCTCATTGTCCACCAGGACTCCCAGGTCTTTCTCCTCAGAGCTGCTCTCCAGCAGGTCAGCCCCAACCTGTCCTGGTGCAGGGGGTTATTCCTCCCCAGGTGCAGCACCTACACTTGCCCTATTGCCGCAGTAGGATGAACCCCAACCTGATGATGAATCATCCTGTCTGCCAGTTCCCAAAAGGACCAGTAGCCTTTAAGGAATGTCACAAACAGCAAATGCATTTTTTCTTTTCTGCGCAGACTAGATAATTTAAATCTAGTGTCAAGGCAGATCTTCTAAAGTCATAAAACTGGATGAGCGAGTCAGCCTGGAGGCAGGAAATAGAAAAGAAAAAAAAAAGTCGAAGCGCCAGAATTTCCCAGAAAGCTGATTGTCTGTTTGCTTTACTGAGTTGCAGTCATTTATCTATTATATCTTTCAGTAGAAGCATAAGAAGTCTAAGTCTGAAGCAGTTACATTGTAGTATCACAAATATATGAACGATGATACTAATGCTTTTCACAAATCTGAGAAATTTTTAATGTTGTTTTCTTAGGTCCTAGCCCTCGTACTTACTTACACGCAAGAAGTCCAATTTCAAAATTATTCTACAAAGCCAATGCCTCTGATTCCAGGTAAGCCCAAGCACCTCCCCACTTTTAACACAGGCTTCCACACCATGCCCCAGGGAAGGAAGTGCCACAATTACCATTTTTCTTCCAAAGCAGGAACAATTGAGGTCACCCAGTAACCGGCAGCATCTCAAGCCCCACGCGGGCCTGCTCACTGGGGGTATGGTTTGGAGGAAGTCAGTCCCTGTTAGGAAGCTGTCGCACTGGGCTCGGATGGGACCAACAGAACATCAGGGAGCACGGACACATCACAAACCAAACGTAAACAGCCCAACAGGGAATATTTTCCAGGTTCCTGCAACATGAGAGGCTCTTCCCCATCAGTTGCTGCAATTATTGCAATTGTTGCTCCAGACTTTTTGGAGGTACTTGAAAAGAACTTTTTGAAAGAAACTACCAAAGGCAAGTAAGTTTGGGGGTTTTTTTGATTGATTGATTCCATACTAAATAAACTGTTTCCTTGGAGAAAACAAAGTTCATCCCCTACAATCTTGTCATCAAATGGTATTGCTGCTGCCAACCAAGCCATCACGAGCTCCACGCTGCCCTCCACGGAGCCAACAAACCACCACAGGGAGGAAACGACCCTCGAATTCAGTGCTCTTACTGATTTACAGCTGAAAGCCCATCTTCTCTGCTCCTCACAGCTGCCCTGACCAGGCAGAGATAAAAGTGGTTGCTTGAAAAACCACCACAAAGCCACACGACTTCACTTTCAGAGAGCATGGTGTGTACACAGCGTGCAGCAGCAGGGCCAGCTCAGCTCCTGAGCGCGCTCGCTCCTGGCCGTGGTGGCTCTGCCCACGCTCCCCCCGTTGCCCAGCGAGCCAGCGGTGACTCACCAAACCCAAGGGCCTACCAGCAAACCAAGCTACCGGGGCTGCTGACTTTCCAGCAGAGATAACTCAAACAGGCCAACAGAGATTGTTTGAGAACCTATATCTCATTTTAATGAAGACTAGACACTTCCCCCTAGCTTCAAACTGTAATTACAGCCAAGCCTATTAGGGCAGATAACAGCGTGCTGCTTGACACAAGGTGTGGCCGGTGGTTCCCCACCCACCCACACAGGGTATCTCCTGTGCTTCCTCCCAGGGAGCTCATACTCCAGCTGCATCCCCAGCAGCGTGAGGGGGGGATTCAGCCCCTCTGCTCCCCTCTGGGGAGACACCACCTGGAGTGCTGCCTCCAGCTCTGGGGCCACCAACAGCAGAAGGACATGGAGCTGTTGGAGCGGGGCCAGAGGAGGCCACAGAGATGCTGGGAGGGGTGGCTGAGAGATTTGGGGGGTTTCAGCCTGGAGAAGAGAAGGCTCCGGGGAGACCTTGGAGCCCCTTCCAGTCCCTAAAGGGGCTCCAGGAGAGATGGGGAGGGACTCTTGGTCAGGGAGGGGAGTGAAGGGACAAGGGTGAAGGGTTTTAAACTGAAAGAGGGGAGATTGAGATTACGCCCTAGAAAGAAATTCTTTGCTGTGAGGGTGGTGAGAGCCTGGCCCAGGCTGCCCAGAGAAGCTGTGGCTGCCCCATCCCTGGAGGGGTTCAAGGCCAGGCTGGATGGGGCTTGGAGCAACCTGGTCTGGTTGGAGGTGTCCCTGCCCAGGGCAGGGGGTGGCACTGGGGGGGCTTTAAGGTCCTGTGATTCTATGATGCCATCACACCTATTTAACAAAGGTAACAAGGTACTCAACTCTTGGTACAGCAGCCAAGTTCACTCTCAGCACCACAGCTTGTGAAAGAGAACAGCCCTAGGCATCACCTTCCCTACAACCCCCAGCCCAGACTACATCCTACAGCCAGTGGTGTGAAGTCACAGGGACTTGCTGTCCTTGCATTCACTTCCCAGCCTCCAAGCGGGAACAGGAAGGCCCTTGCTTAGTGCCATAAGGAATCAGGAATATTATTGCTCAATTACAACTTCTTTTAAACCGCCCTGATTCAGACAGCGATCAGCCCTCTGGTTACACCTGGAAGCAGACCAGTCCCGATGCCTCCACTCCCACCCTCACCCTCACCAGGCAGAGGGGCCATGCTTCGCCCCCGCCACTCGCTGAGGGCAAGGGCAGCACACATTTTTCCCCGAGATGACTGTCCTTTTTCTCTGTCCTTTTCCCCTGGAGATGGAAGCTCCTCCCCTGGCTCAGTGAAGGGAGGTGAGAAGCCTGCGGAGGAAGCAGCACAGCAGCTCACCTGCCAGATAAGGCTGATGGCGGGCGAGCAGGAGGAGGAGGGGTAAGCACACCACGGGGTTGTGCCTGTTGACACAGCTCTGAGGACTGAAGGTACGAAGCTCCAACAGGGTAGGTTTAGATTGAACATTAGGAAAGAATTTTTCACCGAAAGAGTGGTCGGGCATTGGAACAGGCTGCCCAGGGAGGGGGTGGAGTCCCCATCCCTGGCTGTGTTTAAGGGCCGTTTAGATGCAGTGCTGAGGGACATGGTGTAGGGGAGAGAGCAGGGGAGATGGTTGGACTCGATGATCCCAAGGGTCTCTTCCAACCTAGACGATTCTATGATTCTATGAAGGTAGCAAGTTTTTCCTAAACTAAAATTTACATGAATATACGGCCTTAGTGGCAAAAGCAACATTGAAGGTCAGTATCAAGACTGTACGTTGTGAGGAAGTTGCACTTTTTGTTACATGGCCCAGGCGACAACCCTTGACGCGACAAACGCAAGGCCTTCACTGAGCATTTAAGGTGCTGCTGTCACATACCTTTGGGTGCTCTCAGCTGGCAGATTTTATAGAAAAAAAATAACCTTCTGCCTGTCCTGTGGCAGAGCTGTAGGAGCGCTGACTCGGGCAGGGTGGGTTCCTATGGCAGAGAGCAGCTGTCAGGTGATGTCAGGACCCCCGGGCGCTGCCGTCCTCGCACACACAAAGGCCCACATGAAACACAGGAGCTCTAAAGACCTGGACAAGACAAACACAAGCCTTGTTTTGGCTACAGCTTTGTCCCACCAGCCTGAAGGAGGGGCTCACGGAGGAGCCCCTGCCCTGCCCCACACAGCCCCTGCTCTCCCTCCTCTCACACTGCAAGTCCTACAGCCAGTCCAGGCAGTTTCACACCCCTTTTCTCCCAGCCAGGAGTCATCATCCATGACAATTCAAACACGGTTACTATGCTTAGAATAACCAGAATAACTCAAAAAAAAAAAAAAGGAAAAAAAAAAAGCAAGCAGCTTGTCAGTTCAGCCCACTTCAGAAGAAGAACACAGACCAGTGACTCCAGTTTGGTAATACAGGTATCTATTTTATTAAAAAAGTTACAAACAGGTGGACTGTAGGGTTGTCTTACAAAATGACAAGAATGAATTCTACTGGAAAAAAATTTTTTTACAAAGCATTATAGGTAATTGTTCCGTTTTTGCACTTGTTATTCCAGATTTCACCTATCACTGATAAAGATACAGTACATTAGATACATGATGTTAGGTTACATTTTTATTTGTAGAGCCCTACTGCAGTGATTTGAACAACTCCTAAACAGATGCCATAGTAAAGACAATACATATTGCATTTATTATTAGCCTCTTACTCTAATAAGCAACTTCACATGCAATCTATTGAGGAAGCCTAAATTAACTTTTGGTCCCTTTTTCCCCCCAAAGTGTGCTGAAGAAACCATCTCTCATTTTCCCAGTCCTGTCACTCTAAGCTAGTTCAAGTTTCTTAAGGTTTTTTTTTTTTTAATACTTTTTTGTTTTTTCTTTTCTTTTTTTTTTTTTATTTTTTGCGCTGAGGTCAATGAAAATGAACACTGGTTTGAAAACTACCCATAGGAACCAACCACTGATTAATATTAACGGACTTTTTCCCCCCCTTAGACAAAGGAAAACTAAGATCTTTATGAATTACTTTTTATTTCCTATTACTTACAAACTACAAAAAAGATCAACAACCACCACTTAAAAAACCCTCTACTTTGAATACAAGGTTTGGTTTAATTCCGATATTAAAGTGCAAACCTAAGTATTAGCCTCAGCTTGTTTATAAAACTTGTACAAACAGGGGGGAAAAAAAATAATCAAATAACCCCATAGAAAAAGAAAATCAGTTATTTTGATACCCAAGCAGAAAACCTGGTGTCCTCTTCTTTTCAGGATTCAAATTTAACGCTGGATGTAGACTCAGAATCTTTATTTCTGCTGACGTTGTAAAGTCAGCCTGCATTATTACCAATAAAACACATTAATGGTGAGACACTGTACCGGTGAGCTTTTATTGTTTTAAATGCCATCATCCACAATACAGCCTGTGAGTTTTCAACTGCTTAACCTCATCTATCCGTCACTGCTTTTACTGGAGCTTTTCTCAAAGTTATTTAGCTATTACAGGGAAAGAATGTACATTTCTAGAAGCATGTTCAAATGACTAAAGCTGGGCTCCTAAAAACCTAGAACTTTGGTGCAGTAGGTGAGCTGCAGTTATTAAATTTCTGCAAAAAAAAAATTACACATTTTAAACCACTGCTAGAAAAAGCTCTCATGTATGCAACATGTTAATAAAACCGAACAAAAAAAAAGATTTCATCTGTTCTTTGTACATTTTCATTCTGCTCTTTATACCTGTGTTATTGTTAAAATTTTCAAGTATTCAGAGAAAATGTTGATCAGGTAAACAATAAGGAAGGCAATGGCTGTTTAAAGCACACTTGCAATTAGTATCACTGAAACCTGGTGCTTTTCCCCTTGTTACACCAACTCGTCTCTAATATTAAACTTGTTTATTGGGAAATAAAAAAAAAACAACTAAAAAGCAATTTGTGACAGTGCAAGAAAAACATTAACAAATATTGCTTTAAAATATTACTCAGAAAGACAAATATTAGGAACTATAAAATGTAAAGTGATCTTATTTGCATTAGATTTACATGTGCAGAGGTCTACTAGATGTCCCAATGTGCCAGGCAAAGCTGAGCTGACTGAGTGGGCACACAGCCCGCTTCCAAGGATACACTATCCCTTTTCAAAGGCATAAAGAAGCTATTTGTAAACAAGCAAGTTTAGGAACTCAGTAGAAGGAAAAGTGTGCTGCCGGCTTTTTTTCAATGCTACAATTGTCATTTTTGAGTTTGAGAAACCCAGGGTTGCAAGAAAAGAAACATCAGCTGGAGACTTTACATCCCATTCCAAGGAATCCCTACCGCCTGATCAGCCCAAACACAATATCACAGCTACGTTTGCCAAGAAAAGGGATACTACATCCACACGACAGAGGTGCCTTCAGTATCTTTTCACGACACTGTCACATGTAAACAAAAAGTCTCAAAGAATGACCAACTACATTGTAGGAGAAAACTTTGCAAATAGAAATAAGCACTGATGCGAGGTAATATACAGAAGTAACAATTTGTTTAAGGCTCAATTTATTCTCCATTAAAACTCTCTTCTTTTAAAAGGCATTGAGTAGGTAATACTGAGTTTAAGTATTTAATAAATACAAGTTCAGAAATTGATTAAAGAAATCAATTAAAATATTAAAAATGAACTCTTGCATATTAGCCATTATATGAACTTAGAAAGCTATAAAAGGACTGATAGATAAAGAACAGATTTTTAAACTTATGGTAAACATGCTAAGCATTCTGATTAAGGTGTGTGGATCCTGGAGGCCACCAACCTTATGCACTTAGATGTATGGCAATGTGCTGTAATAGAGACAGGTTTACCAAGGCTCAGCTCTGCAACCTGGGCTGAAAGTTCTCCAAAGCAGCATCTGTGCAAGTTTCCTCTGAGTTTTATCTGCAATTTAAACAAAATAACTAATGAAAGGCATATTCAGGACACGGTCAAAGTGAGCTCAGAGTGCAGAACAGCTCGTTCTCTGTAGCGAGCTCCAAAGCACTGCTTCACACAGCACCACTCTCCAAGTCCTCCTCCTCCCATGCAGTAACACAAGAAAGGAGCAGGTAACAACCTCGCGTTGTGAACTGTTTAACAGCTGCCCCCACCCCCCCCAAGGACACCAAACTGCTTCTAAAGATGTGAAATGCTCACTGAAGTTCTCCTGCACGGAGACACGGGTGCCAGGCTTCGCACCGGTGGTGAGCAGGCACTCCAGCACCCACTGACACCGAGCACCAGCTCTGGGAACAGGTAGACAAGCCAACATCTCTAGTTGCCAGCTTTGATGCCTGAATTCTCAGCATTCAGGTTCTCTAAATTACTAAAAACTACTACTTATTACTAAAAACCACCTTAGCATTCCTCAGCCTTCCCCCCAGCAGGGACAGAACCGTACGCTGCGGCTCTCAATCAAGTCCCAGGAGTGCTGCAACACGCAGCGTCACCAACGTCACCAACACATCTCTTCCTAAAAAAATGCCTGCACCGCTGCACAACATTTATCAGCAGAGATATCCTAAAAGCCTCAGTCAAAACATGCGTGCACTTCATCAAAGCTCGATCCTTGGCTTTTCAGGGATTTGGATAAGTCTTCTCTATTCTTCAAGTCCTTTCTTCGTAGGAGTCAGGACTATACATGGGCCACTGTACCCTTTCCTTTCAGCTGTTGGTTTGCTCTCAATTAACAGTTTGTCACGACAGAGCACTCTGACTCAGTCAGGGTTCCCTTTCTTGCCTAAGAACTGGTCACTGAGAACATTGCTCCTGTCAGGAGTACTGCTCCTCAAATAGCCAGGTTTTGTTTGCATGTTTGCGCAGTTTGCAAAACTGTGTCCAGTTTTGGGCCCCTCACCATAAAAAAAAGACATTGAGGGGCTGGAGAGGGGCCAGAGGAGGGCAACAGAGCTGGTGAGGGGTCTGGAGCACAAGTCTTGTGAGGAGAGGCTGAGGGAGCTGGGGGTGTTCAGCCTGGAGAAAAGGAGGCTGAGGGGAGCCCTTCTCGCTCTCTCCAACTCCCTGAAAGGAGGGTGTAGCCCGGGGGGCTCAGTCTCTTCTCCCAAGGAACAGGCGATGGGACAAGAGGAAATGGCCTCAAGTTGCCCCAGGGGAGGTTCAGATTGGATATTGGGAAAAATTTTGACACGGAAAGGGTTATGAAGCCTTGGAATGGGCTGCCCAGGGCAGTGGTTGAGGCACCATCCCTGGAGGGATTTAACAGCCGGGTTGACATAGTGCTTAGAGACATGGGGTAGTGATGGGTTTTATCAGAGTTAGGTTGATGGTTGAACCAGATGATCTTAAAGGTCCCTTCCAGCCCAGACAATTCTATGATTCTGTGTTTCCCAACTAACAGTAATTCTCACCCAGTCTGGTGAGCAAATGTTCCCTCTCACACCAGGGGTTTTAGATGGGGACGGTCCCCGTACTCTCAAAACAGCAAACAATTAGCTTTTAACGGGGAGGCATTAGGCTCGATTAATAGGCATTTTATCTTCACTTAGAGCACAGGAGAGGCGAACCATTTACCGTGCAGCTCCTTGCCCTATCCGAGTTAGATCCATCCCAACACCACACGCTCCTTCAGCACCCCTGTATGTGCAGGTTAGGGACCTCCCCATCCAGGTTTGCCATCTGTCCATTTAAGTTGTCCATAGTCACCATCTAGCACCTCATCCGCCTTCGCTTGCCCATGAGATTTCTACAGCACTCTCTAGTCTCTTCTGCGAGCAGGCAGGAAAGAAGGGGATGACAGACAATCTAAATTTGTCTGTGTTGCACAGCCCCACGGCTCCGAAGGCAGTACACTTTCAGTTTTGATCCCTAGAGAAGATTACTCTTGCTTCAGGGCTTGTTAATACCAGTTACTCAGGGAGGGGACCAAAACCACTAATCAGCATCACCCTTTCACCCCAATATTAATACCTCCACAGAAAACCTTTAATGCACCAGCATCGTAACAGATGCCAGATTTTAAAGAAGATTTAAAATACGAGCCACTGTCATGCTGACAATTCAAGAGAAATACTAGAGCAAGGAACTCTGATCAATGCTTATAAATACCTAAAGGGATGGTGTCAGGAGGATGGGGCAAGTCTCTTTTCAATGGTGCCCAGTGACAGGACAAGAGGAAACAGGCACAAACTTGAATGTAAGAAGTTCCATCTCAACATGAGGAGGAACTTCTTCACTTTGAGGGTGGCAGAGCCCTGGAAGAGGCTGCCCAAGGAGGTGGTGGAGTCTCCTTCTCTGGAGACATTCAAACCCCACCTGGACACGTTCCTGTGGGACCTGCTCTGGGTGGACCTGCTTTGGCAGGGGGTTGGACTGGATGATCTCCAAAGGACCCTTCCAACCTCATATCATTCTGTAATTCTGTGAACAGAGAGCAGCTACTGGAATTCTCACATCTCTGACTGCAATAACGAGATGACAGAAGACCACCACAGAAGCAGGAAAAGGGGGAGGGGGGAAGGGCCAGGAAACAGGATGCAAGAACAACACAAAAAGAACTATGGATTATCCTGATTATGTAGTTACGTTCCATCCTTCATGTCACCCAAAGCAGCTGACTGAAAGGGTGATTTAAGCAAGTGGTACTCAAAAGTGTCATGAAAGAACCTACACAACACCATACTTGACAGATGTTCTGAGGTATCAGTGGTACCTGCTAGTTAAAACAGATCAAGAAATAGCCTCAGATAAAACCAGGCCCAGCATATAATCCATCCCACACCCCTCCCGTTGGTTTCTCCATCAGAACTGTAGAGACACAAACTGCTTCTAGGTACTTCATTCTAAACTGATCCACACCTAAGACTGCTCCTGGGCACAGACAGGCACCAGAACTCAGAGATGATGAGGATTACACTAAGACAGAGCTATGGTTCAAGCACACTTCCTACACATGGGTTTTCAGCCAGCTGGTTCCACTCCCTTAGTGTCACTTTACCTAGGAGAGGTCACGGCTCAAGCAGATGTCTGAGAAGCAGCAATTGTTCCCTGGATGACAGATAAGCAGAAGAATTACAGATCTGATTACAGCTATCACAAGACACTATCAGCAGCTCTCCTACACTAGAGCACATCAGACAGAAATTAGCAGGCAGCCAAAGGCTTATCATAAAGTTAATGAGATCCTACACCTCCTCAATCAAAGAACAAGGATAGAGTGGGAGCCAGGAAGAAAACATCCCAGAAGTGTGAGGCTGAAATGAAAGCCAGGGAGCAGGAAGGCTGTGAAGAGCCAGGATGAGTAACAGAAGTTCCAGATGTGGTCAGATCTGGACTGAATAGGAAGCTGCTTAGGAAGGAAAGACTAACTTGTTTGGCACAGCTGATGAGATTACACTGGGCAGAAGAAGCATCTCCCAGAAGCAAGGAATGATTTTGCTGCTAGAGGCTTGATGAGACAGCATGAGCTAGGCAGAATGAAGGAGAGGAAATCTGTGTTACAGAAGTTTAGGATCCTCTATCTCAAGACATCACAGAGACACAGGAATACAGATATTTCTTCTGAAGCAAGAGCATACTTTGCTTAGGAAACTCATAAAATCTAGGCATAAATTAGGATTCACAAAACTAACATATGGCCCCACCCCCTCTCCTCCTCAATTTCACCTTTAAGATGAAACTTGATATTTAATGTTAAATCCAGAACCGGCCAGCTTACAAAGAAGCCTCCCTTAGAAGTAACCAATTCTGGAAGTGTAAATTTAATGGATAATGGGTCTGATTTTGTTAGAGCTGAAGCCAGCGACCTGCACAAGACAAAGCATGAGTAACCCAGGGCAGTGCTGTGAACACTGGAATGATACTTTAAGTCCAGATACTCCTGTGAAGCTGCCTTAGAACTAGCTGAAACGTGGCATTAACATGAGTGACTCTAGATACTAACCGTGTAAGTGCTTAGTTAAAACCCAGCAATTCCTTTGATTTACTCCTTCCTATAACCCTATAAGGCTCTGCAGGTGTTAGTGATTAGCGTACAAGGAAAGACTTGTGTTTTCCTCTGCTCCAATACAAGCAGCTCGCTCACCTTTCAGCAAGCAAATCTTGAACTTACACACACCTCTTATACAGCGACAGCAGCCTTTCCTTATTTCACAGAACTGGAGATAAAAACATCGTGAATTATCTTTAGTGTGACAGCACTAGGGCTGTGGTGATCTAAAATTTTTACATTCATAAAGCACTAGATAGCAATCTCAAAGACAAGCTTTGAGACTTCACACTCTGACCTTGCACTCAAGATTAAAGAGGATACGTAGTGCAAAGCTGCCAGTAATAACCTATTTTCCCTCTTGTCACTCAGACAAAAAAACTCCTTTGACTCAAGCAAGAGTTACTGATGTGGCAGTCAGAGCCTAAGCTTCAATCAGCGCAGCTGTCAAGAGGGGCAGTTCTTTTTCCCTGAATTTTCATGTCCTCCCTCATCCCTGTGCTTGCCCTCAGAGATCACATGGAGGCATTGGCCAGGACAGGTCCAACACACAACCAACAGACCAGCTGCCTGCAGGCAGAGCGGTACCAACAGTGTAGAAGAACCCTTTGCAGTAACACGGATTCAAGCCGATGGCGAAACTAGATCTGCAAGCGCTACGAGGAAAAAGAAGAGCAGGGGCAGCCCAGAACCATCCAGCACAGGAACAACAGCACCACTGCATGCAAGGGAGGAGGAGCGGATCCATTGACACAATCAGGTGAAAAAGACCGCCATGGGTGCCAAGAGCAGCCATCCTTGCAGAAAAACATAAAAATCGAAGTGACTACCCACTACCTGAGACAGGGGAAGCTGCCCCTCTGAACACTGCACTCCTGCCACACCTCTTATGACTCACTGGGAAAGAGCTGTGCATTTGGAAGCCATTTTACAGTGTGTGCTCTTCATCTAAAATTGTCAGAGCTGAGAACTTCGTGCACATCCTTGGCTAGTGCACGTGGGCTTCACGCCACTCCTGACAGCTCAGGGCGGTTCTCTCCTAAACTTACTCCACTGAGAAGGCAGAAACGTACTCCAAGTACATTCTGTTTCTGTCCCATAGAATTTTTTATTATTTTCTTTTTTTAAAACAACCTCAAAGACTACTCAGCAAAACTGTTGGGAAACTTGGTCACAATAATCCCATTCAACTCCAAGGTAATTCCCATTCAGGTACCAACTACAACCAGTAACGAAACCCACTGCAAATATCACAAAACATTATTACGGATAACATAACATCAAATACAGCACTGAAAGGCAAAATAGGTGCAGATGAGCTCATATAATTTGCCTCATTGTAAAATTACTGCAAGTAAATGCAATGTTCCCTGACTAACCCTACTGAAGTAACACAAGAAGCCCATTTGACTCCAAGCAGTCGTGTGCAAGCAAACACACGAGGTCCCGTCTCCGTGGGAGGAAGGCTAGCTCTAGGTTACACTGCTTAACTTCAGGCTCCCTGTCACACTTTATCTGCTTGTTTAAACAGCATGCTTATGCACCTCAATTAGTTATGACTGTTCCACCAACCTGCTCTGTATGGCCATGATTGAGGTTTTTCTTAATTTCTCTCACTGGACGATGCAAGTTGTACAACACTGATCTTGTTTTTCAGGCAGGGAGGCATAGTTCATTTGCCTGACGATCTCAGCAAACAGTTCATCCACCATTGTTTTGCTCTTGGCTGACGTCTCCATGAAGGGACAGCCCCACTCCTGAGCCAGGGCTCTGCCTTCTGCAGATAAGACCTCCCTCTCCGACTCCAGATCCACTTTATTCCCCACTAGGATCAGAGGAACTTTCTCGTATCTCTTCACACGGACAATCTGGTCCCTCATCGGCTTGATGTCCTGATCAAACAATCCAACTGGTTAGTACGTGTAAGTTGCCACATAAAATTGCTATATAACCACTATAGGAGCATGCAACCAAGCATTCAAAATACATCAGAAGCCTTCTTAAATTTGTGCAGATCTAGAACTCAGAGGAAGCTGCTTTTAATAAGCTTGCTGTCTTTAATAAAAGTTTTAGTTTTTTTTTTTTAAATTTTTACATAAATGCATGCACATTTTGTAAAATTATGTGTATACACAAAGAGAAAGCAATGGCTGTAGTGTAACATTAGGGGCTTTCAGTTCAGCTAGAGGAAGATACAGCAGAGCTACTCTGAAAGTTGATTTCGGTTCTCTGTAAAAGTTGTCCCAAGTCTAACAACCTGTAACATTAGCAGTAGCATGCCATTACACAGCCATTGAGGAAGCTTGTGTTTAGTTTACATCTTGAGAAAGCTAGTAATTTAAATGAAGCCTTCTCACTTCTGGAATGCTTAGAATAATTCATTGCGAACACATTTAATCACACGTAAGTAACCAAATTAGATGCTGTAAAGAGATTTTATTACCTAGAGATGCATTTATTCAAGTCTGAGCTAACATCGGGAGTTTACACTTGAAAGTCTGAATCAGCCTCCTCTGCCCCCTGAGTGTTTTAAGTTACTATCAATCAGTACTAAGTTCTACAAATTCTCCCATAGTTTTGAGACAAAGTAATTAAGCGTTTGAAGTTACCACAGTGAAAAAAAAACTGCAGAGAGTGGTTTACACCTACAGGCTTCCAAGTAAACATGCTATAGATAGACAAGAATAATTAAATATTAACAGGGTGGATGACTAACTGTATGCCCACTCCTTTAATAATGGGGACTCACTGGTCCCCAAAATAAGTTAAAATGAGAGGAGAAGCATCCCAATGTCATTGCTGTTGTTTTCCAAGGAAAGCATATCTTCAGTTTGTACTTGGGCTATTTTGAGGCCTCTGCTAAGAGAAAGTTTAGCCTTCAGCAGAAGCAAACATACTGCTTCAGTAGGGGTGTGCAAGGTTTTGCCAAGCAGCTGGAACACACCCAACTCAGCAGCTGAAGCCAACGCAGTAGTTGCAAGCCTCTCTGCTGCATGCGGTGCTGCTAAATCCACTGATTCCCCACAAATAAAGCCTCATTTCTAGAGGCAGCTTAGACCAGCTACTGGCTGAGGTATTTCCATTTTTCAGAGAGTTTTAATAGTAGAAATGAAACGCAGGCCCACAAATCATCACCCATGGCTTGCTTCTCCTCTCCTGTACACCACCTACACTGTGAAAGCATCGAGCTTATGCTGGGCAGGAATATATTTTGGGGGCAAGGGGGTAGAAAATAACAGCTTACTTAACAAGTCACAACTGCAGAACAATAAGCCTCTTCAAGACCCACTGAAGAATCAGGCCTTTTAAGAAGGGGGGGGGGGGGGGCAGGGGG
>NW_015094505.1:881882-884483 GCF_001431845.1 Calidris pugnax
TAAAAGGGGACTGCCAAAAGATTTCTGTTGGGGAAGTGGGAGCGGGTCATTGTTCTCCAGCACTGCGTGGGACTTAACAATGGTGGCACCCTGATAAGTACCTGCAAAGCAAGCAGTTTTCCATCAGGAAGAAGGGCTGGTAAGCGCAGTGGGCATTTTCACTTTTGCCCCTTGCGAGATAAAGGGCTTATACGCACATATGGCTAACCCTGAAACTTCCTCCTCGGCCCAAGCACCGTCCCTTGGGCAAGAACGGCCGCGTCCGAAGAGGGGAGGTGGGGGCCGGCCGCCTCCCCGCCCCAGCGAGCCCAGGGCCCGGGCGAGGTTACCTGGAAGGACTGCTGGTTGACCAGGCTGTAGACGAGGATGAAGCCCTGCCCGTTCTTGATGTAGAGATCGCGCATGGAGGCGAACTGCTCGGTACCCGCCGTGTCCAGGATCTCCAGCACCGAGGGGGACGAGTCAACCTCGATCTCCTTGCGGTAGAAGTCCTCGATGGTGGGGTCGTACTTCTCGATGAAGGTCCCGGTGACGAACTGCACCGTCAGGGCGGACTTCCCCACCCCCCCGCTGCCCAGCACCACCACCTTGTACTCCCGCATCGGGCCCCGCAGCCGCTCGCCGCTCCCCCGCCGGGCCCGCCGCCGCGGCCCGGGCCTAGGGCAGGCAGCAGCGCGGCCCTCGCATAGCCCCGGCCCGCCTGAGGAGAAGGGCGAGGCCTCGCTGCTCCCGCGCCGTCCTGAAGGGGGGGAGAGACAGCCGTTAGGCCTCGGCCCACCCGGGCCCGCCGCCGCCCAGCCACCCCGCTCCTTACCGCCGCGCCTCACTCCATCCCGCCGCGCCTCAGCCGCGGGAACCGCCCGGCAGCGGCCGCCCCCGCCCGGAAGGGTTATGCTGCGGCACCCGCCCCTCCCCCGCCGCTCTCCTCCCCGCTCACTTCCGGCGGCGCGGGCTGGCCACGCCCCGCGACGCGACGCGCTGGCGTCACCGCCCGGACGCTTCACGCGGCGGCACCGGCGGGAGGGGTCACGCGTGTCGCCAAGGCCCCTCCCACCCCCGGGCGGCCCCGCCCCAAGATGGCGGCCTCGCCTCAAGATGGCGGCGGCCGGCGGGCTGCGGGCGGCCCAGCGGGGCTGGGTTCGGGCCGGGGGAGGGCAGCGGGTAGGCGGGCGGTTCCCGGCGCCTCCTCGGGGTCCCTGAAACGAGACCGAACCCAAACGCGTCCATTTCTCAGGGGTTTGTCACCAAAACGGTCGCTCGGTCTTGCCCAGCTCTGAGCTAACAGACCTGGGTTGGCAAGGCTGGCAAGCTGAGCGGGAACAAGTCTGTGCGTTCCCTGTGTTAATCTCCGGGTGGAATTCTTACAAAACTAAGATTTTCTAACCTAGGAAAAACTAAGGAAAAAAAAAATAATCCTCAGTCATAAAACTTTGAAATTTAGCATTAGAACTTAAAGCGTGTTCCCCCCATCCCCCCCATTCGTTCTGCCCGTCCCTCCTCACCCAGGAGAGCTGTGTGGCAGAAACGGGTCTTTTTTATCAAACATGAGGGAGGGTCTATTCTTTCTGTAAGCCCGAGCATCCTATGGTGGTGCCCGCTCGCGTCCTCTCGGGGAAGGCGTTCAGAAGGTTCTGGCAGGATTCCTTGGCCACCAACCAGCCTCCTGATGGCCAATGCACAACCCTCCACACGGGTACAAAGGCAAAACTCGCCACCTGGATACGCAAGACTTTTTGGCTTTGTACCTTATGATGTGCTCTGTGGCTTGGAGTCTGACCCTCAGCTCCTCTCGCTCAAACCGGAGAGCTGGAGCTGTGCTCCAGCCACAGCATTCCCAGAGGGACAGAGTGGAGAAGAGCCTGGAGAAGAGAAGGCTCCGGGGAGACCTTAGAGCCCCTTCCAATATCTGAAGGGAGCTCCAGGAGAGCTGGGGAGGGACTCTTTGTCAGGGAGTGCAGTGACAGGACAAGGGGTAATGGTTTTAAACTGAAAGAGGGGAGATTGAGATGAGACACCAGAAGAAATTATTTGCTGTGAGGGTGGTGAGGCACTGGCCCAGGTTGCCCAGAGAAGCTGTGGCTGCCCCATCCCTGGAGGGGTTCAAGGCCAGGCTGGATGGGGCTTGGAGCAACCTGGTCTGGTGGGAGGTGTCCCTGCCCAGGGCAGGGGGTGGCACTGGATGATCTTCAAGGTCCCTTCCAACTCTAACCATTCTATGGTTCTGTGATTCTGTAATCGGCAGGGCCCCAGTCCTGCTGCCGGCTGAGATGCTGAGCGGCTCCGGAGTGTTATTGGAGCCTTCTGGTTTATAAATCGTTTTTAAATCTCGGCAAAAGTTCCTCAAAAAATGTGTTTTTCTTGAGGAGCACGGTGGCCAGGCCCAGGGCACGGCTCCGGCCCAGGGCTTGTTCTCCAGGGGGAAGCCCACCTCTGAGCTCCGTGTGGAGGAAGGGCTGGGGGCTGGCTAAGGGCGTTTCTGAAGATTAATTGGGTACAATTTATTAGACTCTACTATCACTAAGCCTCCTTTGTTAGCATATACATACTAACAGGAATATATCAATTAGCTGAAGCAAAACTTAGCTCATTTCTCAGAGTGGG
>NW_015094505.1:885023-888130 GCF_001431845.1 Calidris pugnax
CGCGCATGGAGGCGAACTGCTCGGTCCCCGCCGTGTCCAGGATCTCCAGCACCGAGGGGGACGAGTCAACCTCGATCTCCTTGCGGTAGAAGTCCTCGATGGTGGGGTCGTACTTCTCGATGAAGGTCCCGGTGACGAACTGCACCGTCAGGGCGGACTTCCCCACCCCCCCGCTGCCCAGCACCACCACCTTGTACTCCCGCATCGGGCCCCGCAGCCGCTCGCCGCTCCCCCGCCGGGCCCGCCGCCGCGGCCCGGGCCTAGGGCAGGCAGCAGCGCGGCCCTCGCATAGCCCCGGCCCGCCTGAGGAGAAGGGCGAGGCCTCGCTGCTCCCGCGCCGTCCTGAAGGGGGGGAGAGACAGCCGTTAGGCCTCGGCCCACCCGGGCCCGCCGCCGCCCAGCCACCCCGCTCCTTACCGCCGCGCCTCACTCCATCCCGCCGCGCCTCAGCCGCGGGAACCGCCCGGCAGCGGCCGCCCCCGCCCGGAAGGGTTATGCTGCGGCACCCGCCCCTCCCCCGCCGCTCTCCTCCCCGCTCACTTCCGGCGGCGCGGGCTGGCCACGCCCCGCGACGCGACGCGCTGGCGTCACCGCCCGGACGCTTCACGCGGCGGCACCGGCGGGAGGGGTCACGCGTGTCGCCAAGGCCCCTCCCACCCCCGGGCGGCCCCGCCCCAAGATGGCGGCCTCGCCTCAAGATGGCGGCGGCCGGCGGGCTGCGGGCGGCCCAGCGGGGCTGGGTTCGGGCCGGGGGAGGGCAGCGGGTAGGCGGGCGGTTCCCGGCGCCTCCTCGGGGTCCCTGAAACGAGACCGAACCCAAACGCGTCCATTTCTCAGGGGTTTGTCACCAAAACGGTCGCTCGGTCTTGCCCAGCTCTGAGCTAACAGACCTGGGTTGGCAAGGCTGGCAAGCTGAGCGGGAACAAGTCTGTGCGTTCCCTGTGTTAATCTCCGGGTGGAATTCTTACAAAACTAAGATTTTCTAACCTAGGAAAAACTAAGGAAAAAAAAAATAATCCTCAGTCATAAAACTTTGAAATTTAGCATTAGAACTTAAAGCGTGTTCCCCCCATCCCCCCCATTCGTTCTGCCCGTCCCTCCTCACCCAGGAGAGCTGTGTGGCAGAAACGGGTCTTTTTTATCAAACATGAGGGAGGGTCTATTCTTTCTGTAAGCCCGAGCATCCTATGGTGGTGCCCGCTCGCGTCCTCTCGGGGAAGGCGTTCAGAAGGTTCTGGCAGGATTCCTTGGCCACCAACCAGCCTCCTGATGGCCAATGCACAACCCTCCACACGGGTACAAAGGCAAAACTCGCCACCTGGATACGCAAGACTTTTTGGCTTTGTACCTTATGATGTGCTCTGTGGCTTGGAGTCTGACCCTCAGCTCCTCTCGCTCAAACCGGAGAGCTGGAGCTGTGCTCCAGCCACAGCATTCCCAGAGGGACAGAGTGGAGAAGAGCCTGGAGAAGAGAAGGCTCCGGGGAGACCTTAGAGCCCCTTCCAATATCTGAAGGGAGCTCCAGGAGAGCTGGGGAGGGACTCTTTGTCAGGGAGTGCAGTGACAGGACAAGGGGTAATGGTTTTAAACTGAAAGAGGGGAGATTGAGATGAGACACCAGAAGAAATTATTTGCTGTGAGGGTGGTGAGGCACTGGCCCAGGTTGCCCAGAGAAGCTGTGGCTGCCCCATCCCTGGAGGGGTTCAAGGCCAGGCTGGATGGGGCTTGGAGCAACCTGGTCTGGTGGGAGGTGTCCCTGCCCAGGGCAGGGGGTGGCACTGGATGATCTTCAAGGTCCCTTCCAACTCTAACCATTCTATGGTTCTGTGATTCTGTAATCGGCAGGGCCCCAGTCCTGCTGCCGGCTGAGATGCTGAGCGGCTCCGGAGTGTTATTGGAGCCTTCTGGTTTATAAATCGTTTTTAAATCTCGGCAAAAGTTCCTCAAAAAATGTGTTTTTCTTGAGGAGCACGGTGGCCAGGCCCAGGGCACGGCTCCGGCCCAGGGCTTGTTCTCCAGGGGGAAGCCCACCTCTGAGCTCCGTGTGGAGGAAGGGCTGGGGGCTGGCTAAGGGCGTTTCTGAAGATTAATTGGGTACAATTTATTAGACTCTACTATCACTAAGCCTCCTTTGTTAGCATATACATACTAACAGGAATATATCAATTAGCTGAAGCAAAACTTAGCTCATTTCTCAGAGTGGGGGAAGGACGGAGGATGATTTTAAGGGCCTGCTGGGGCTCAGGTGGGCGTGATCCCCACCCCCAGGCTTTGCCCTGCACCCTGGCAGCCCCCGGCTGCGGCAGAAGACCCTCAGTTCCCCCCCTCCGCCTCAGCTGCCGGGTACTTTGTCAGAGTTTTTTTTCTTTTTTATGGACTCCCCAGAGCGGAGCAGAGGACAAGAATCCATCCCCCCTCTCCCAGCCCTGCTGGCCACACTTCTTTTGATGCACCCCGGGTGTGCGGTTGGCTTTCTGGGCCAGCTCATGTTGAACTTCTCATACACCAACACCCCCAAGTTCTTCTCCCTGGGGCTGCTCTCAATCCATTCTTTGCCCAATTTGTGCTTGAGATTGCCCAGACCCACATGTAGGACCTCACAGATGGCCTTGTTGAACTTCATGAGGTTTGCACAGGCCCAACTCTAAAGCCTGTCCAGGTCCCTTTGGATGGCATCCCTTCCTTCCAGCATGGGCACGGCTCCGGCCCAGGGCTTGTTCTCCAGGGGGAAGCCCACCTCTGAGCTCCGTGTGGAGGAAGGGCTGGGGGCTGGCTAAGGGCGTTTCTGAAGATTAATTGGGTACAATTTATTAGACTCTACTATCACTAAGCCTCCTTTGTTAGCATATACATACTAACAGGAATATATCAATTAGCTGAAGCAAAACTTAGCTCATTTCTCAGAGTGGGGGAAGGACGGAGGATGATTTTAAGGGCCTGCTGGGGCTCAGGTGGGCGTGATCCCCACCCCCAGGCTTTGCCCTGCACCCTGGCAGCCCCCGGCTGCGGCAGAAGACCCTCAGTTCCCCCCCTCCGCCTCAGCTGCCGGGTACTTTGTCAGAGTTTTTTTTCTTTTTTTCCCTCCCGTTTTCCTACCGCCCCCCCCC
>NW_015094505.1:888140-915558 GCF_001431845.1 Calidris pugnax
CCCGGGTCGCTCCCGCCGGCCGGCAGCAGGGGGCAGCAGGGGACCGAGCAGCCGCCGCGGGGAGCGGCCCGGCCCGGGGCGGCGGTGGGACTGGGCCCGGCGGTTGCCCCCTCAGTGGGTTTCCCCGCCTTGTTAAGAGGAAGTGACTAAAAAGAATAAACACCTCTCTTCGTTCTAAAATAAAATCCCTCAGTCACCCCAGACCCGACTCCAGCATTTCATAGGATCACAGGATGGTTTGGGTTGGAAGGGACCACCCAGTGCCACCCCCTGCCCTGGGCAGGGACACCTCCCACCAGACCAGGTTGCTCCAAGCCCCTTCCAACCTGGCCTTGAACCCCTCCAGGGATGGGGCAGCCACAGCTTCTCTGGGCAACCTGTTCCAGTGCCTCACCACCCTCACAGCAAAGAATTTCTTTCTGATATCTCATCTCAATCTCCCCTCTTCCAATTTAAAACCGTTCCCCCTTGTCCTGTCACTGCACTCCCTGACAAAGAGTCCCTCCCCAGCTCTCCTGGAGCTCCCTTCAGATATTGGAAGGCTGCTCTAGGGTCTCCCCGGAGCCTTCTCTTCTCCAGGCTGAACAACCCCAGCTCTCTCAGCCTGTCCTCACAGCAGAGGGGCTCCAGCCCTCTGAGCATCTTCGTGTCCCTCCGCTGGACCCGTTCCAACAGGTCCATGTCCTTCCTGTGCTGAGGACGTCAGAGCTGGACACAGTGCTCCAGGTGGGATCTCACAAGCACAGAGTAGAGGGGTAGAATCACAAGGGTCCCTCCCCATCTCTTCTGGAGCCCCTTGAGGGACTGGAAGGGGCTCTATGGTCTCCCCCGAGCCTTCTCTTCTCCAGGATGAACCCCCCCAACTCTCTCAGCCTGTCCTCCCAGCAGAGGGGCTCCAGCCCTCCCAGCATCTCCATGGCCTCCTCTGGTCCTGCTCCAACAGCTCCATATCCTGCTGCTGTTGGTGGCCCCAGAGCTGGAGGCAGC
The DNA here is from genome assembly GCF_001431845.1 of Calidris pugnax. Lineage (NCBI taxonomy): Eukaryota > Metazoa > Chordata > Aves > Charadriiformes > Scolopacidae > Calidris > Calidris pugnax. The sequence continues at coordinate 889,128 of NW_015094505.1, forward strand.
ACTGGGGATGGACTCCCCAGAGCGGAGCAGAGGACAAGAATCCATCCCCCCTCTCCCAGCCCTGCTGGCCACACTTCTTTTGATGCACCCCGGGTGTGCGGTTGGCTTTCTGGGCCAGCTCATGTTGAACTTCTCATACACCAACACCCCCAAGTTCTTCTCCCTGGGGCTGCTCTCAATCCATTCTTTGCCCAATTTGTGCTTGAGATTGCCCAGACCCACATGTAGGACCTCACAGATGGCCTTGTTGAACTTCATGAGGTTTGCACAGGCCCAACTCTAAAGCCTGTCCAGGTCCCTTTGGATGGCATCCCTTCCTTCCAGCATTTTGACTGCACCACTCAGCTTGCTGTCATCGGCAAATTTGCTGAGGGAAATTTGCTTTGCTCAATCCCTCTGTCCAGAAAGGATTCCCACCTTTAGGGGAAGATGTCCTCTAATACAACAAAACTTGGTTCTGGGCCCCAGAGTGCTGCTTCTCAGAGTGTGCAGGATTTCAGCAGATGTGTGTGAGATGCAGGATTCGTGTCTTTCGTCTGTGCATCACTTGTTTGATTGCAAGTCTGAGGCACACTTCACTGTCTGTCCATGTTGTGTCCATCCCAGTGTTTGGATGATGTTAAGCACCACCCAAAGACGCACATGAGGTATCAGAGAGGTGGCTCCACTTGTGGCTGTTTTCACAAACAGCATTATTTTATTCACTTTCTTTCCATAGAGAGAATATGTCCATCATGGGGAAAGCTCAGTGAGGACTTTCAGGTGCCAGAACTAATCTTACATAACTCATACCAAATTTGAGTTACCCTTCTTTATTAGATGTAAGTAATAACCCCTCTCCTTCCTTTGCTATTGCCTCCAACATTGTTTCAAGCAAGTAAATTGCTGGCATCAGGTTGAGGAGCCTGGATGGAAGATATTCGTGTCACTGGTGAATCAGATCGAACATGTAAAAAGGTGAGCATTAAAACAGGCTGGCTACTACTTCAACCCCATCATAAATCACGAGCAGTTGCAAAGTACCTAATGCACTCGGGGTGCTCAGGATAAAGGAAGGATGCAGAGGAGCTTCCCATCTAATTTTAACCATGACATAATCAGAGACAGTGACAAACGGAGGGGAGGGAGAAAAGGGGCAAGGGAGGATGAGGGCGACAATAATGAGATTACACGGTCACTTAGGTTCATTATGTGCATGTCTTTGTGGAATTGCTGGTCCATTATGTTTGTGATGGGTGGAGGAATGACTAAGGGAGAGGAATGGGGCAAAGAGCACAGCGATGGGGCAAACAGGAAAAAACCCCAAATCCGTTTTGGTGCTGTTTGACTTAACCAGTGATACCTCACTCCTGGGCAGAGACGACAATCCAAGGGGATGGGTGCAGGATTGGGAAACTGGATTTCTTTTTTTTTCCTCTGGCTCCTTGGTGCAGAATCAGTATCGGTTTAGATTCCCAGAGATTGATTTCCCAACTCAGAGCACTTTATAACCAGCCTTACATGTCTACAGATGAAAAAAAAAGAAGGCTGATCCCAAAGTGCACCCGACTGTTCATGGTCCTTAAGTCGAGTCCTTCCCTTCATTAACAGTTTATGCGACTGTTTCACCCCCTTGTACACTACCTCGTACTTGTAGCCACAAAAATAGCTGGTGATGTAAAAGGTTTTGAAACTCCGGATGGGAATAGCTGCTTCTGCCATAAATGGCCAAGCCCTGAGCCAGCCACGCAGGGCAGTTCCTGCTGATCCCGCTGCTCTGCCGCTCCCTGCTATCACCACCTCCGTACCACACCGCTGAGCTGCGGCACACCCTGGGTCAAAGCCCTGATTTAATCTCTGCTGCCACTTTCTCCCTGGCTCCTGCCAAGGAGAAAGGCGCAGGGCTCAGCTCTCGGCGCTGCCCCAGGAGGGTTTGCCCTCTCTCGGCAAAACAAACCTCCCAAATGAGCATCTGGGCAGGATTTGATTGCTACCAGAGCAGCTCTGTACTGTTGATGGACTCAGCTGCTCTATGCCATGCCTGCAGCCAGCAACAATAAAGCAGACTCTTATTAAATTAACCTGCTAAGACACAGATCCTGCAGGGATGTTTGGGGAACAGACAGATGGCACAAGCTGGGGCCAGGAATAATTACAATCCCCATCTCACCAACGTGAGGGATGGATCCTGCCCAGTGCTGTGTCCAGCAGGGAGGCAGGAGGGAGGGCAGGCAGCGCCCTGTCCTGCAGAGGTGGCAGGGGAGCATCCCCGAGCTCTGGAGGGAGTGAAGGGTTTGGAGCATCTGCTGTGGGACTGCACCACCACCTCCCCACACCAGCCATGGTGTGGATGCTGCCCGGCTGCTGCCTCTTACGGGCTGTCCACACTGCCATCACCGACAGGCTGGCTGCCCTGACTCACTCTGTCTGCCCGACAGCCTGCGTCAGGCTGCTGAGCGAAGGTGCCTGGGTAGATACGCAGCAGGGATAGCCCGGATTTCACCTACGTTACCATCCAGCTGGGCACATCATTTGCGTAAATACATGCAAAACCAGCTTAAGACCTAGTGTCATTTCTTCCCCGCCTCTTCCAGCAGTTTTGCTAATCCACTTATTGTGCCTTGTGGTGTTCAGCATGTAAGCTGCAGGGGTGGGACTGGTTCCTCGGGGCTCCTATGGCTGTCGGAGCACTGGGGGCTGCTCTCGTACATGTCTCTTTGGAGGAGGTCCTGCTGTACTAGTCGTGTAACCGCAATGACGGCTTTCGGTTTCAGCTCCCTCAGATTACAGGGAAGTGTGTGTTAGGGGCTGGACATGTTCACCTGGCCCAGACTCCTAATTCTGGGGCTGTTTCAGGCAGTACAACCTGCAGAGATGCTTTTCTTCTTCGCCAGCTTTTCCTGCCAAGGTGGAGATGACTCAGAGGCAAATTCTGAGGACCTTTCTCAGAAATTTCTTATTTCTGCCATTTGTCAGCTTTTAGCCATTACTTTAGTAGCACTGAAAAGTGCGCTGGCACTTAAAAAAGGGAAAAGGACATTTTCCAAAGCAATTACTGATTCTGGAGCAGAACTGGGGCTGCACTGAATTATAATTGATACAACAAGGAGGTTATTGGGATTTCTGGGAGGAGAAGCATCTCTCTTTGGTCCCCTATCTCCTTGTTGCCCTTCACGGGCCAAGCTAATATAATCCCTACCGCAGTGCCCGGGAAGCATCTCCAGAATCGCTCACCGAATCTGTGCTGGGCTTGTGCCGAGCTGCAGCTCTGTGGCCCCCCAAAAGTGGCCACACATATGACAGGGTGCCAGCCCGGCACGCTCTCCCTGGGGACCAGCTTCCACAAATCTCTGCAAAGCTGAGGGGACAGGGCTGTCCTCAGCCTTGACCATGTCAAGTCACCAACACATGTGGCAGCCTCTCCCTAGAAATATACATATATGTATGTACACTGGAGTAGTGTAAAACAGAAAACACAGCTCCTTAAGGATGAAAAGCCAGAAGGCAACAGTGAACGCAGAAACCAAACCTGTTGCTTTAAACCCCAAATGAAAAGAAAGGAGAGGGGAAGGTAAACACACTGTCAAGATAGATTTTTAAGATTTATGAAAATAAAGCAATTTTAAACTGATGCCTAACAGAAGAGTTCCCATTTGCTTTTAAAATTCCATGGGTTTTTCTCTTTTTTAAAAATCATATTTCTGCAGCATTTGTAATTCAAATGCTACAGAAATGTGCAAACTTGTGCATGAAATGCACTAACAAAACGAAGCAGCCAACAATTAATTAGAGTGAAAACCTCTGCTTTGGAGGGAAAGAGAGAGAGAAAAACGTAAAATTCAACCCGAATGGGCTATTGAGAAAAATGCTTTAATATGATGTTGATCTTAATAAGCAAAACCATTTCTTTCTTCTCTTTAATAAGTTACTTTTCAACTTGACAATTTCCTTGTAGCGAAGTGACAAGTATTATCCCGAGTCGTTAATTCCTCGGCGCAGGCTCCAGCGCTGAGCTCGTTAAGTTGCGCTGAGTCCCCGGGCAGGAGCTGCTGGGTTGTGCTCCCGTCCAGCGCCGTCACCTGAGACCATGACAACCTCTGTGCGGCCTCCCCCCAGCCCTGGGACAGGCAGTGTCACCCAGGTGGCTGAGGACCTCGCCCTGGATGCCTTGGTTTGCTGATGTGGGGATGTTTCTGCCCAAATACCGGTGTCTCTTTCCCAGGGCAACCCTGAGCATCCCTCCTGGCCGGGATGGGACACACACACACACACACAAAACCTGGGCCCTGCCAGCTCTCATGGCACGTGGGAGGGATGTTTCCCAGATGGGCAATGCCACTAGCACCAACTGCTGTGGGATGGCACATGCTGACAACGCTCCCTTTCCCACCCATCGCTTTTCCCCAGCCACAGCTGAAGAACACGTACCCGGCAAAGTCACCGTGGAGTCCATGTGTCAGGCGCTTGTCCCCGGATGGCTGTGCTGCATGTGGCCCTCAGGAGGGTGGAGGCAGGTAGTGGGCTGAGATGCTTCTGGAGGAGACCACCCTGAGGCCGCAGGACAAGGCTTTCCAGACAAGTGCCTTGGTGGAGCTGCGAGCAGTGGCTGGCCAGGCTGAACTTCTGCCCAGACTGCATTTGTGAAAATCTAACAAAACTGTCTGCGAAGTGAGAACCCAGTGAGCTCATTACGGGACACTTCCACCTTCCAGGCAAGGGGGGACCGGCGGTGCGAAGCTGCGTGTCCTCAGTGCCAGAGCCTGTCAGCTCCCCTGGAAACGGCACCTGGCTGCTTGGAGGCAATCCAGGAGCTGGTGAGGGTCTTTGCAGCACCCCACAAACCCACAGCCTCAGTAACCTGTGGCATCTGTCACCGTCACCCGAGGGAGCTGAACCAGCAGACCTCAGAGGCCGGCTGCTGCAGGAGTCCACATGAGAGCCGAGGGGTTAAAGAGCTCAGGGAGGGTCCTTGGAGGAGAAAAGCACCGGAAACTGCTTAATTAGAGTATTCAAATAGGATGGGGATGCAAAGCAGTTAATTTCTCAACTTGAAAAAAAACAGAATTAATTATTTCCCAGCCAGGGTCAGAAGCAGTGGGGGCTGTCAACAGCTTATTCCAGAGGTCTCTGCCATAATTGCCCGTGGTCCTTAGTATTTTGTTCTGCAGTTTAAGAACTTGCTCGAGTGCATTGCGTGGTTAAAAGCTGGTGACCCAACCCCCAGCTGTATCTCTGCCTTCAGCAGCAAGGTGCTGCTGGCTGGTTTGGTTTTGCAGAGAGGCGCTTTGGCATTTCAAAGAATTTCCTGATTTGCACAGTCCAGGGAAGATCAAACTTGCGACTGGTGGAAGTGAGCAGGGCTCTGAGGGGGTGGGCTCTCCCTCCCCACTGCGGGGACAGCCAGCCCCCTCGCCCTCCCTGTGCAGATGGACAAACAGACCCCGGCACGGATGCCGAAGGGCCGCTGCCTCGCTCATCCATAGTCAGAGATGTCTCAGCATCAGCAGCCTCCGGGTGAGTCCAGCTGTGCCAGTGCCGTGGGGAGGATGCTCCTGCCCCTGCCTGTGCCACAGCAGAGCCGGAGGCAGGTCCTGTGTGGGATGTGTCTCAGGATGCTCGGGGGAGAATGCCGAGGCTCGTCCCTGGGCTAGTCCTCATCCATGGGCCAGCAGCCCTTGTTGATCTGGTCCATCTGCCTCATCCCTCAGGCTTTTCTCTCCTGTTTTTTGATTTTCTAATCCTCTCCCCAGTATTTAATCCCATGCCAAATTCTTCCCCATCCTCTTAAAACTCCTCAAGTCTCAATTTTTGTTGTTTTTTTTTTTTTCTTTTTTTTTTAAGCATGGCTGCATAATTGCAAAGCATCTCAAATCCCTCTGCATTTAGTCTTCATATCTTCATCATCATGCCATCACTGTGCCATGACTCTGTTCTGATCACTTAAACATGAGGTCTTTGCATGTTATGCCTGCTTGACACAGATTTTTGCATATTCCCTAGAAAGGAAATCATCCTCCATTAGTGGTGAATGGGAAGGGACGGCACGGCAGAAGGTCCCCACCCTGTGCTGCACCTTAGAATCACAGAATCATAGAATGATTTGGGTTGGAAGGGACCTTAAAGATCATTGAATTCCAATCCCCTGCCCTGGGCAGGGACATCTCCCCCCAGACCAGGTTGCTCCAAGCCCCCTCCAGCCTGGCCTTGAACCCCTCCAGGGATGGGGCAGCCACAGCTTCTCTGGGCAACCTGGGCCAGGCTCTCACCACCCTCACAGCAAAGAATTTCTTTCTAATATCTAATCAAAATCTCTCCCTTTGTAGTTTAAAACCATTACCCATTTCACCTTGAAGTGATGCCCTTGGCAGAGCCATGCTGGGGTTTCTCTCCTGGCAATAAATACCTAGTTGCTCTTCAACAGCCGTGAGTGAAGGGCTTCGACACCCACCACCAGCACTGCGCCAGGGGAGGGCTGGTGGGCAGCCAGGCTGTGTGGCTCTGCAGGGTCCCCCGCCATCCTCCCGCCGGCGAGGTGGCCGCCACTGTCCCTGGTGTCACCTGCCAAGTCTCAGCAGGATGGGAAGGGGGAGGAAAAAAGCCTCTTCCCTGTGCGCAGAGACGTTTTGCTGAGAGCAGAGAAAATTGATCTCTGGCCTCTGAGTCTCTCTAGCACTTCATGCTGCTGAAAGGAATAATCAAGCCCAGCCCTGCAGAAGACAAAGGCAGAAAGAAAATAAAAGCTTTCCCCATCAGACTGATTTCTGCCTGGGGTTGGGACCCTCCCCAGGGACCCCAGTGGTGGTTTTGGGAGAGGATGTGAGAGATCATCACTGTGGCCCTCCTCTGGACCCGCTCCATCAGGTCCATGTCCTTCCTATCTTGAGGGCTCCAGACCTGCACACAATGCTCCAGGTGAGGTCTCACCAGAGCAGAGTAAAGTGGCAGAATCACCTCTCTGGACCTGCTGGCAACGCATCTCTTGATGCAGCCCAGGATGTGATTGGCCTTCTGGGCTGCAGCTGCCCACTGCCTGCTCATGTCCAGCTTCTCGTCCACCAGCACCCCCAAGTCCCTTTCCTCAGGGCTGCTTTCCAATCCCTCACCCCCTAGTTTGTATTGGTGGCGAGGATTGTTCCGGCCCAGGTGCAGAACCTTGCATTTGCTCTTGTTGAACCTCATGAGGTTCACCTGGGCCCACCTCTCCAGCCTGTCCAGGTCCTTCTGGATGACATCCTGTCCCTCTGGTGTATCGACAACACCACACAGCTTGGTGCCATCTACAAACTTGCTGATGGTGCTCTCAATCCCTCTGACTATGTCATTGATAAAAATGTTAAACAGCACCGGTCCCAGCACAGACCCTTGAGGCACACCACTTGTCACTGCTCTCCATCTGGACTTTGAGCCATTGAGTACCACCCTCTGGATGCGACCATCCAGCCAGTTCCTTATCCACTGAACAGTCCACCCATCAAATCCCTCCAGTTTGGCAAGCAGGATGTTGTGGGGGACCGTGTCAAAGGCCTTACAGAAGTCCAGACACATCACATCCATAGGTTGTCCCTTATCTACTGACCTAGTCACTCTATCACAGAAGGCCACTAGGTTAGTCAGGCAGGACTTGCCCCTAGTAAAGCCATGTTGGCTGTCTTGAATCATCTCCGTGTCAAACCCTTCCCCCTCATCCTATGGCTCCCCTCCCTGATCCAGAGTCCCTCCCCATCTCTCGTGGAGCCCCTTTAGGGACTGGAAGGGGCTCTAAGGTCTCCCCAGAGCCTTCTCTTCTCCAGGCTGAACCCCCCCAACTCTCTCAGCCCCCCCTCCCAGCAGAGGGGCTCCAGCCCTCCCAGCATCTCCGGGGCCTCCTCTGGCCCCGCTCCAACAGCTCCATGTCCTTCTGCTGTTGGTGGCCCCAGAGCTGGAGCCAGCACTGGGGCCGTCTCCCCAGAGCGGAGCAGAGGGGCTGAGTCCCCCCCCTCACCCTGCTGGCCACGCTGCTGGGGATGCAGCCCTGGGCGCGGGGGGTTTATGGGCTGTCAGTGTGCATTGCTGGCTCGTGTTGCCTCAACGACTACCAGATTAAAGGAAAAATCCACAGCAAAGGGGGGTCTGGAGGCTCCCCTTGCTCCCGGCAGCACACCCTGAGCTGGCCCAGCCCCAGCTTCAGCTACCTGCAGTCCAGGGAAGGCACATTTCGGCAGGCAGCCCCCCCGCACTGTCCTTGCCAAGCTCTCTGACAGCAGCGGGCAGAGCTGGGGCAGTGCCAGGCACCTGCGAGCAGGGGTATGGGGGGACCGTCGTGTCCCCACGCTGGACCTGGGGAGTGGAGCTGTCACCCCATCCCCAGCCAAGTGCTGCCAGAGGGATGCTGTGTCATTTGGTGTCCTGGGGAAGACGCAGATTGATGAGGCCGGAGGTGGGGAGAGGCAGAGGAGGAATGAGGCAGCTTGGGCTGGAGCAGCTCTTCTCTCCCTGCTCCTGCCCACGTGCTGCAGCCCTGTGCCAGGACTGGCTGGGCTGGCTGGCGGGCTGTGGGCGTTCGTGACTCATTATCCCTGATCACCATCCGATGACACATTTACTGCCAGCAGGATGGGCCTCCCGCCAGCGCGGCAGCTCCGGAGCCTTGTGGGAGGGCGGCTGGGCTCTGCTGATGGGCTGGGGGGGTCACCGGCAGCAGCCCTGGGACCCCCACGTGCACCCTTGGCTGGGTGGGCAATGGGGGCAGAGCAGGTCCCTGGCTCTCAGGCTGGGAGCACTGGGCTGGCTGCGGGTGCTGGAGGGTGCAGGCAGGCCCAGGCTGAGTGCGGCGAGTTGGGGGGGCCACCCCAGCACCCACCTCACTCACCCCAGCATCCTGGCTCACGATGACGAAGAACCTTTAAAACACTCTCTATTAAGTGAGGAATCTGACTCCGCTTCCTGTGCCAAGCTCCAGTAAGTGCAGACCTAAATACAGCACTGATGCAAAAGCTGAAAGGACTTTCCGTAACTGGGCAGAGGGACAAGAGCCTGGCGGAGGACACTGCAGCCCACCTCCCTCCCCAGCACGGACCACCCTCTGCCCGACCCTGCTGGTCCAAATCCAGCCACAGCCCCCACCCTTGGTCTGCACAATGTGGGGAATTAAAAACTCTTCCAAGGCCTCATCCCACCCGGCCTAGAGCCCCAGCCCGCCCTTGTTGCCCTCCAAAATCTTGGACTCATAGAATGGTTTGGGTTGGAAGGGACCGTAAAGCCCCCCCAGTGCCACCCCCTGCCCTGGGCAGGGACACCTCCCACCAGACCAGGTTGCTCCAAGCCCCATCCAGCCTGGCCTTGAACCCCTCCAGGGATGGGGCAGCCACAGCTTCTCTGGGCAACCTGGGCCAGGCTCTCACCACCCTCACAGCAAAGAAGTGCTTCCTTATGTCTAATCTAAATCTCCCCTTTTTTTTAGTTTAAAACTGTTGCCCCTCATCTTATCACTACATGTCCTTGTAAAAAGCCCCTCTGCAGCTTTCCTGGAGCCCCTTTAGGTATTGGAAGGGGCTGTAAGGTCTCCCCAGAGCCTTCCTCTTCCCTCCTCTCCCCTCCCCTCCTCTTCTCTTCTCTGGGCTGAACACCCCCAACCCGTCTCAGCCTGTCCTCAGAGCAGAGGATCACCCCTCTGATTTCCGTGACCTGCTTTGAACTCACTCCAAGTCCTATGTCCTTCCTATGTTGGGAGCCCCAGAGCTGGATGCAGGGGCCCACAACATAAGAAGAAATCCCCTTGTTTTATGCATCAGTAGCCTCACCATGTCTGAATTCCTGCTCCCCGCGACACCCCTCATCCTCCTGCTGTGGGCACTGAGGGCACAACAGGGCCGGGGGAGCAGGACTGGGTAGACCCAGCTCCTGAAGCCCAAAGGAAGCTCAGAGGAGGGGAGCTGCCAAGCCAGCACCCGCGTCTCCCCCACACCTCAACGTTGTGGGGCCTGGGTGGCCTCCAGCACCCCACATCCAGCAAATACATGGCCTTACCTTTGTATTGCCCCCACCCCAGCGCTGCTGCACGCTGGCTCCCAGAACAGTGATGATTCCATGGGCAATGTCCCACCTCTCCTCGCTGGCATGGTGGAATGTGACCCTCGGGCAGGCTCACCCCCCAGGGCAAGACGGCTGATGGCTTTGATTCAGGCTTGTGTTTCTGCAGGGAAAAGCAAACGGTATTTTTTTCCTCAGGAGGAGTTTTTCAGAAGCCTTGCAAAGCACCCACAAGTGCCTTTGCTTTGGTGCAGACACGTGCATCCCAAACCACCACCCGGCCCCCCCTGGCATCCCAGTGCCTTCACTGGGAGCTGCTCACCAGCGGGAGCCCCTGCGGGCATCCAGCCGTCCCTGCACCGCAGGAGTAGGGGCAAAACCGAGGTCTGGTGGGGCAACGGGGCAAGCGGGGCCACCAGTGGGGACGCGGCCACAAAGTCCTCCGCCGGCTGCCACGGGGTGTGCGGGATGTTCAGGAGCTGCAGCAGCAGCACGGCCACGGAGGTGGGCTCCATCGCGGCGGCGCAAAGCATTAAAGCAGAAGCCGCATCGATTGTAAACACAGGCTTCGAGCAGGCGATGGCTGCAGAGGGGGGGAAGGCAGCAGCTCCCTGGGGAAGGCACAGATACCATTTACGAGCAAATAATTCACATGCACCACGGAGCAAAGCAGGAATACCTCTGCGCAACCCAGCTGTGGCTGCGAAAAGCTCAACAGTGCGGCAGCGTCGTCCCACGGCCTCCTGCCCCGCTGCAGCCGTCCTCGCTGCGGCAGCCGGCGCGGGTGTCGCAGTGCCGTCACCTCCGGGCTGGATTTACACCTTGGGATGCAGGGCAAGGGCAGTGGGAACAGCTGGGGAGAGGATGGAGCGTGCTGCTGCTAAACACACTGGCAGAGCCACCCTGAAAAAGGCAGAATGAGGAGGACAGGGCAAATGCTTTTGCAGCAAATGTCTTCCAGCTGAGCCGAGCCAGCTGGGACCCCACCAGAGCCAGCTTGCTGGGCACCTCCTCCTCCAAGCCCATCCCCATGGCCTTCAGGCTGTGGCTTTTCCCCACTGCGTGAAGGTCCCTCTGCCCGCAGACACTCCAGAGGGACTCCCAGGCCCTTCAGAAGGGACGGCTTTTTGGGATGTGCTGTTGTTTCAGAGACACACTCGAGAGAGGGTCCCCCCTGGGTGGGAAGGGGCACCTCAGTCCATCGTCTGCGGGAACAGCTCGGAGCACAAGTGAGAGGGGACGGGCCATTCCTCCTGCTGCGACACGCTCTGCCACGGCCCCCGCGGGGAAGGGTTAACCAGCTGCTTGCGTCGGAGAGGATATTTTAGATCCACAGCTCATCAGGGATTAGCCAAACACTTCTTTCTTCAGTCTCCTCTTTCTCATAATAAATAGATCAAAGTGATCTATTTATCCAGCACTAAGTCCAGACTGAATAAAGACTGCCTTTGGACCACAGAGGCCCATCTGAATATGGAGCAAGCCTTGGAAAACACATTTCCACCCCGCCCGAGCCCTGCCATGTTTCCCACTGAAGCTTCAACAGCCAAAGAGCTAAATGGAGATTTTTTGGTTTTTCTGCACAAACTGCCCCACTGGTGAGGAAGATGGGCAGGCTGGGTGCTGGAATATTTCCAAATGACGCATCCCATGAATACAGGATCGTGTAGTTTGCTCTGATCCTTTAATCCAACTTCACCTATAAAGTGGTTTGCAGCAGCTCCTCCTGTGACTTCTGGAAACGGGCCCACGTCCCTGGCCCAGGGATGCTCTTCAGCCTTGAAACACAATTTAAAGTTGCCTGTTAACGGGCCACCCTTGCATTCGGTGCTGGTGTGGGACTCCCACCCCCGACCTTCCCCACAGGGGACGCTTCTCCCAAGTGGAGCTGGTATCTCCAAGGCTCAGCCCTTCCCATGGCTCCAAGGAAAGCATCCCCTGCAATCCCCATCCCTTCCCACACAGAAAGCCAAACCAGAGGAATGCTGGTAATAAAAACTTGTAACCCTTTAGGAAGGATCCTGCACCAGGACTAGCACGCCTCAACATCCACTGCTTAGGAAAGTTCCAGTTCCCCATTTTTTGGCTTTAAGAAACAATTCAGACACTTAATTGTGCCACCAGATGAGGCAGGAGTCATTTATAGAAAAAAAGCTCTTAGTGACCTTGACACACAAATGGAGTCAATTAACCTGGGAGGAGAAGCCAGGGAAACAGGCTGTTGAGAACCCAACAGTTCTGTCACTTGTCCTGGGCTGGCTCTTGTCTCTTCTCAAAGTCAACGCTGTGTCCTACTAAGGGTGATGGGGGAAGTGGTGTTTGCAGAGCCTCCTCCTGCCTCCTCGCCGTGCCGCTCCCGGCCCCGAGCAGCTCGAGCACACCTGCCTCCCCTGAAATATTTCCTGCCTCCCCTATTTTCAGACTCCGGTTCCCTGCTCTCACCCCCCTGTGAGTCAGATTCCCAAACTCCTTTGGGAAAACGGCCCTCCCGCACTCCGCTGCCTTGTGTGGGCATCAAACCCCTCTCCTTGCACCATCTGGGCTCACCCGTCCCCTCGGTGTCCCCTGTGTGGTCCTGGGGCCAGATCCCTGCTCGGACCCTTGCAGAACTGTTCCTTGCATCTTCAGGGGCTTCCTGAGGCCATCTGCTGCTGCTGCCCATGACACAAGTGATGCTGCAAGCCCGGCACAGCCACGTGCCTCCAGCTGGAACCAGTGTGGAGACCGACTGGTAAAAGCCAAAGCCTTTAGACAGCGAGTGGTGATCTCAAGCCAGTTTCAGGGTAAAAGCCCCCTTTTTGCGGCAAAGCTGTTGGCACACAGGTGGTGACACCGCCAAGCGATTTTCTTACCTCTAAATCGAGGCAACGTTACAGAAGGGACAAAGAAAGTCAGCAAGGAGCGATGTTCTCCTGCAGAAGTCCAGTGGGAGCGGAGCAGCAGCTGCTGGGGGTGGCAGGGGACATCCCCGGGGACAGGGGGGCTGGCAGCCCAGCTCCGGCCGAGCACTGGGAGCTGGGGTGGGCAAAGGGAACCCCCTGCTGTGTCACAGCACCAGGAGGTGCGGAACCATCCCCCAAACAAAGGCTGGAAGAGAAGAATTAACACGCTCATCACCGCGCTACGGGAGCTGCAGGGCTTCCATCACCATCCGTTTGCTCCTCAGGGTTATCTCCACACGCACAGCTCCCAGCTCCCCGCTCAGCTCAGCACAGAGCGGGGCAGAAAGGAAGCAGGGAGAAAAATTCAACCCGTCACGGTGCGTCTCAGAAGGTCTCAGGCACAAGAGAAACCAAAAGGCAGCATCTGGAAAGTTTTTACTTTTTATTTTTCTAAAATACAAATGTCTTTCTCGTGTTAGTAACTTCAATAGGACAGGCCGAATGCATCCGATAAAAAGGAGGCACCGGCTACAGAATTCAAAATACTGAAGGTATTTTCTGGAAAGAAATTTATTCTGTTGTTCTACACTTTAGATATAACATTGAATCAAATTCATTAGTTATTATTTTTACATCAGAACCTTTAAAGTTTGGGACTAATAAACCGGAACTTGAAAAGTTTTTAAAGTAAACTCCTATTAATGTGTAGATATGGATCCATAAAAAACATAACCAAGAATTTTATACACTTTATTAAAAGATCAAAAAAATAAACAATAACAATATAGAAGTAACATACTAAAATGAGTAGCATTATGCACATCTCTAAAGCACGTACAAGCACTACAGCAATATAACGTGGCAAAAAGAAAAAGAAATTCAAAGCGTACACCCTGTTGGTAGCAGTTGAGGGAATGAACTATCGTGTTATGGAACTGAAATATTGCATTAGCCTACGCCTGGCTGGATCCGATGAGATCTTAATTTCTTACAATTCCACAGGGCTAACTGTAATTGTTTGCATATATTTTCTAAACTATACCATTAAATTGATATCTAATGTTTCCCTTACTTGGTTTTACCAGAAATGCCTATGAAAAGAAGAATGTGCTTCAAAGATCTACTTTACACAGTACAGTATAAATGTTTTTATATATTTAAATTAAAAGTTGACAATTTAGGAGAACATTCTCTCTTTGATTTTAGTGATTGCCTAAAATACAATTCTCTATTTATAAAAAAAAAAAAAAAAAAAAAGTGATCTGTTGTCAGGTGATATAATAAAGAGCGTGGGGAGTCTTGGTTCGTTTTCATGATTTGAATAAAAAATATAATTAAAACAAAGCTAATTAGAAAGAAAAAAATAAATCCCATAATCCAATCTAAGAATGGTCTTATCATCCCCTCATCTGCTAGGATACAAAAGCCATGGCAACAAAATCATTTGGCTTCCACCACTATCAAATAGCATCTGTGTACAGTAATAAAGAACTGGAACCTTGTAATTCGGTGTCAGGTAATTCTCTCTGTTGTGTGTTTGGAAAAATAACTTCATCTTATTTAATAGTTGTGTTATTTTTGCAAGTTTAAGTATCTCATTTGAGAGGCATGTAGAGTTATTTTTGATGATAGAGGATGTCAGTAAAGATCACTAGCAAAGATTTCAGCAGAGTTGTCGGGATCATGCTCACACCCCAAAGAAAAGAAATCAGACCCTCCACAATGCATTTCATAGTGCAAAATATTTTTTCTCTCATAATCCTAGAAATGAGAAAGAGCTTGATTACAAAAATGGGTTACGGCAAAGGGAAGCCTTCAGAACACAGTTGGCTAGAACTGCATGATTATTTCATCTTAAAATCTGGGTTATTGTAACACCCACTGCAAAGAGGCAACACCTGATCTTTTCTCCTCCCGTTTTGAAGACCCTGGGACCGCCTGATGCTGCGACCCCCACTCAGCAACCCCCCGGCTTAGACACACCCCGAGTGCACCGCTGGTTGGCTGGGCACTCGCTGCCAGCGCCAGGACCTGGACACCTCCACGATGCCATCGGCGGTGGCATCAGAGCAGGTCCCAGCTCTGGGACGGGCAGGGAAGGGAGATGGTGACACCGGGTACCACCACCCGCCAGTCCTGCTCTGGGACGCTCACCTGGTGGCTTGGGGCAAGACCAGCCTCGTGGCAAAACCAGCCACCTTCCTGAACCGAATCTGGGGCTTGGGTTTTGCAAAAAAACCCCAACCAACCAAAAAACCAACCCACTTGTTTTAATCAAAAAATAAATGGGTCAACACGGGCACTTGAGCTTCTCCAAAATCTGCCCTGGTGCTGCAGAACCCTGGTGCCACCACCACAGTGAGAGGGGACCCAGAGGCTCAGCAGGAAACTTTGCCTTTGGTGACAACTCAACGGGGCTCCTTAACCCCGGCCAGAGGCAGCACCAACCAGGGGGCTCTCCCAGATGGACCCCCGGGGGTGCCCTGCAGCCAAAAGAAACCACCCCCAGCCTTCTGCTGCTCATCACCCCCTGCCAGGCTGGCACCCAGCCCCAAAACGCTGGGGAAAATCATTAAAAAAATTTAAAAAAATCAGCAAGTGGTGATGTTGCACATCCCCTGGGGGACGTACAGCCCTCGCTGCGCTGCCGGTCACCTCTCCCTGCTGGAAATGGGATTAGGTGCTAAGAAAAATGAGTGTGTGTCCCACCACAGCCCCCACGGGGACACAACCCGGCAGAAGCGCGACCTGGGGTGCGTTTGAAAATGTAGGCCCATTAAAAAAGGGGAAAAAACCAACAAACCCTTCCCCCTCCCCCCCCCCCTCGTAATTGAAATCTTTGCTAGTGACCTTACTAATTAATTAAGCACTGTTTCCCATTTCTCTGTGCTGCAGGTTGGAGCTGACCTGGTATCAGTCTGCTGTATAAGAAGCTATGGCAAACTACAAAGCTTTTACAACAGCAAAGCAACATCATGCTTTCAGATAAGTTTTATAGCAAAAAACTCCTCCTTTTCAAAGCCTTAAGTAATACCTATCTCTTTTACAAACTTTTCCTGTATTATTACAGACTTTTTATATTCAAAATAAGTTCCAAGGATTTCTTTCGTGGACTATGTACATAAGTGCAAAAAAGGTGTGTCTCACACATTCGTACACTAACTGAATCAGTTTAACTGCAGCATATTTGTATCTTCAACACTGTTACGGGGTCATTCCACAATATTTTTATTATTATTTTTTTTTTTCCTTATTATGTACAGTTTTTGCTAATATAAATTAGTATTAAAATAGCTATATGCTTAATTATTTAGCCCTGATCGTTGAAAGGTGATGGCGCGAGCGCTCAATTTCGGGAGGAAAGAAGATCGCCAGGACCGAGAGGGATCCGTTCCGAATCCCCACCGGGAGCAGGGAGGTGGGGAATGAAAACCAAGAGCGGTCACCGCCTGGTGAACCCAGGCTGGCGCGTTTCCTTAAGTTGAAAATACTGTGGAATAACCCTTGCCACACAACAAATTTCTACAAGCTATAAAACCTGACTCTAAATCCATGTGTTGTAAACTTCTCGACTGAAAAAGTGACGTCAAAGACACAAATTCAGCGTTCACATGGGACTTTGGGATTTTAAAAATATTCAATCATATCTTTATCTGACAGTATCGAACTGTACCTTTAACAAGCTCATACTGTTACACATCACTTTTAATTTACATGTGAAAATCTCACAAATAATGTATACAAAGGTAGCCATGTTGTAGTTTTGTTGCCATAGCAACAACAACTTAATATAATTAGTTAACAATGAATCTATCATTGTAGGAGTTACATACAAAGTTAATTTTGTTCTTAAACTGTAAACTATACAAACTAGTTATGGACTGTATTCTATACCTTACCATGCTTCAGTGTTGGTTTAGAATATAACTAAATGGGCTGGATACGTGTATTAAAAATTTTAAACTTTCTCTAACTCTCCTTCAAAATTAAATTCATTAGTTACTAAAGATATCAAAAAAGCAATAATGAAAACCTTAAAAACTAATGGCAGAGAAATGGAAATATCTGACATGAGTTAATGCGTTGTAGCCTAGTAACAATGTGGTGTAGCTCTATTTACATTTGGATTAGGCTATCAACTATTTTTATTTTTTATTTTTTTTTGACGTTATTACAGTATTTAACATACAGTATATACTCTAAGGCCTTCAACAGGCACATGGTAAAATCAGGTCAATATCAAACTAAATCCATTCAACAGGAATGGGAAATTAGAATTTTTTTCCTCATAAATTTCACCTTTTTTTTTTTTTTCCTTTTTTTTTTTTTTTTTTTTTTCCTCAATTGTCATGTCTGTGAAATGTACAAGGGATAAACAAAACCAGGACTCCAGTTTCTCCATCACGGCGGACCCGCGCGTCCCGGAGCGACTCTACCAGCCCGGCCGGCAGCCCCCAGCGCCGCAGGAGAAGACATCTCACCCGACAGCTCCTGGGGCCACCTGCACCCACCAGCCACCAGCCCATCTCCACGGCCACCCGGAGCCCGGTGGCCCAGGAGGAGCCGGAGCGCGGTGCCCGCCGTGGGTGGGAGGTGGCAGAGGGGAGGAGAAGCGCCTGGGGGTGCCCCCGGGGCAGATAAAGCTCCACTAGAACATTGCGAGGCAAAAAATAACACAGTCAAAAAATCATCAGCTAGAAATCCCCAACTGAAAAAAAAAAACCAAACCAAAACAAACAACCAAAAACCACCACGGCTGATTGTGAAATCATGTTCCAAATTACTAGAAACACTGTATTTAACAAAAATAATCTTAATAGTTTTATGAATCCATTTTATTTTTAATCCCTCTTTTATTGTCTGGTTATGTTACAGTTTAGTAGTAGTACTTTTTATTGAAACTACTAACAACCTTTTCTCGTGAAAATGATCAATCTCAGCTTTCATTTTCCCTCTGCATGACCCGTTTTATCCAAGTTTCAGCATTTCTTGCATATTGTTTGCATAAGGCTGAGAGAAATGGACAAAGAGAAATAACTTTGGATAAATAAAAAATATAGGTTCACAGAAAGTGGGAAGCTTATAAAAATGTCACTAAAATTATATCGATTTAAACAAACTTACATACATCTCTTGTCAAATAAAGGATGATATTCATGCTTTTATGACATTTGTTTAGAGTCACTAACTAGCTCGGTGACTTTGTAATAGTCTATTTAGGAAATTTATAGTCTGGCGACTGTTTTTTTTTTCTTTTCTTTCTTGAACAAAGAAAATTAGAGCAAGTCATTGCACAACTAGTTTAAATAGTGCTACCTCAAAATGGCATTTTTGCCGAGATTGTTTTGAATTTGGTGAAGTTTAGTGCTTCAAGCTTTTCTTTCCTTAAACTCATTTACAAATTAACTCTAAATTTGCCAGCAATATAAAAACTGTTGTGGCACCTAATATAACTACCCTGAACATCCCTCATTGGACCTCTTTAATAAAAAATAATCCTTAAATCCTTTTTTTTTTTTTTCAGTGCTTTAAATGTGACATGAAAACAGCTGTGTTCTAGGTTTACATTCTATGCACATCTATGCCAGATGTTTAAGTCGATAAATAAAACAGGAGGTTACATCAAAGTGTCAAGATATACAAAAATCCATTTAGCACTGAAAAAAATTCCAACCTCCTTGAACTCATAAAGCCATACAAGCTTGAATGCATCCTTTCTGGCTTAAGAAGATCAGCTCTGTTCTTTGTTGAGGCACTGGCACAGGTTGTGCAAAACCCATTTTTGATACACAAATAATTTCAAACAGGAAGTACTCAAATCCACTTTTTCCACTAACAACGTTATGGTTTTTGGGAAACAGAAACTCAGTGGTGAAAAGAACAGGTATGTGGCCGCCGAGACAAACGAGAGTCTCTGATTTTGGGCAACGCTGCTGCGTGTGAGCACGGGGGGCTGGGGAACGTCTACGGACGCGACGGGCAAAACACGGGGTTCATAAAGGAGAGGGGGTTTATTTTGGGGGGGGATGGTTTTTCCCCTCTCTCAGGGTTTGGTTCAAAGCCTGATGGAATGAACGGAGAGATTCCTTCTGCCTCAAGGTCTTTTTGAGCTAGGGACTCCTCACAGGTTCTCACTAGGAAGGAGTCTCCATGGGCAGAGGGTCAGCACCCGCCCTGGGACAGGCTGGCTGTGCCCTAGATGTCCCTCCATCACTTGTGGTCCATGGACATACACGTCTAGCAAACAACCTGTGCTCACACTGGAGGGAGGACAGGGGGCAAGGAAAGACTCTAACCAAGGCCAAGGAACTTGGAAAAGAAAATGCAACTTGCTTGTCAAAATTTGGCACCCTACAGGACCACTGTGATCTCAGGGTGGCCAGTCCTCCAGACACCGGGAACTGGCCTCTCGCTTGGATTCAATAACAATATTCTCTTTCTTCTAGAACAGAGTTTATGGATTTACCGGAGCAAATCCATCTCTTCCACAACGCCAATGATACTGTAGAGCTATGAGAGGGATGAACGTGGCTATATCCTCAACCAAAATGCATTCTGCAGCCAGATTGTTCAGCAACGTAGCGTGACGACAGGCTGGGCTGTCCAGGGTGCAGGGGCTGGAAATCGTCTTATTGGTGCATATGAAAAGGAGGTATTGAGAACTAGCCCTTGTTGTGTGGCAAACATTGCTCTTGATCAAGTAGAAGGTGCCAAAATACATCCACTGACCTACCAGAGCTCCGTTAAGGTGAATGTTTATCTACGGCAGAAAGCTTACGTTGAGCCTTTTCCTGCTCTGCTGCTGCTGTGTTTGCTTTAAAGGGCCAGAAATCATGGGGCAAAATCACCCACTTAAGGAAAACGCTGATTAATAATCAGTGCACGCTGACAAAATTCCAAGAAGAGCCACGTTAAGATTTCAGGTGGAAATGTTTCAGCCTGGTTAGTGGAGACAAGCCCCCGGGCAGGGTACCACGGCCGTGGGTCTGCTCCAGCTAACGCCTGGCGTTGCCCTTGCCCAACTGAAGCTCTCTCACTTCACCACCTATTATTTTCACTTTTGTTTTCTTTTGGACTGCACCATGAGAACAGCAAGAGAGATTGTGCGCCATTTGCAGCTGAGAATGCACTTCAATGGACAAGAGAACTGCAGAAACCCCTCAGTGCCCATCACAGCCTGAGCAAATCCTTCCTGTCCCTCACTGAGCATGGCCTTTTGTGAGTTTTTTTTTGCCAAAAGTTTCCAGAATCAGCTCGTTGTATGGAAACAAATACCCTGAACTGGACTAAAATGATAGCTGTCCTCTCATATCCTTTCATATCACTTGTACTAAAAATTTGGAGACTCTGACTGAAGGCAAATTTTCAATGATAAAAGGAGCGTTTAACACCAGCTGACATTAACAGCAAAATCCAGCAAAGGGCAGAACATTCCTGTGTCGTGTTTTTCAAGCACATAATTCCTGTTTCCCACAATAACATTTTTAGTAAAAAAAAAAAAACAACAAACCAAAACCCCACAAAACCTACAGTATATGAAAACTTAAGACATAACAATAATGAAAAAATGGTATTGAGTATACTTGATAATGATGTACACTTTAAAACAAATCAATAGACTATGATGTAAACAAAACAGTAAGATAACACTTTAAAAACAAGACAAACATTTATCCATCGATAGTATACAGTAAACCAACAGTCCGCTGTGCAGACGCACTTCTCAGGATGGTAGTCATAAAATGATTAAGTGTGTTAAAGTAATGTGTTATAAAAGTCTATTATAATTTTCTACTTGTATATCTCATATAACAGAGCGCTGTTTGTTAATTGTTTCTATAGTGCTTTTTTTTTTTTTTTTTTGACATTCCCATTGATCAGTTTTTGGTTAACATGTAGGCTGCAACAGGCTTACTGTCGAGGTGGTAGGGAACGAGAGAGGGAAGAGGGGGTATATACAGAAAGGCCATGCGCAGCTTCCCACCAAGAAGTCCTGGTGCTCCATAATTTTACTGTTCAGAATTTCAACATGGTTCTGCTGCAGGGGAAAGAGAAAAACAAGAACAAAGAAAGAGGGAGAAGTTAGGGAGAGAAATATCTGTATTTTAATGAAAGTCATTCTAATAAGATACATCTGCATCCTCACTGTGTTGCCCAAGAGGTTGCCATTAGTATGTTGCGGAGAGAGAACATTTTATTCCCTTAATTTTCTGACGTAGGGTGAAATTGTTAATAACACACTTGGCATCCTCGTTCATCTGTACCTGGGGCTTCCCGTTCACACACGCTGACAAGACAAGTAGCCAAAGAGGGAGGTGGGTGAATAATAGCCTCTTTTTTTTGAGACAGGATGGTAGGTGGGGAGTGACCAAGGAGAGAGACAAAGAAATCCCTGACCCCTGTTCGCTCCCGTTTCCTTCAGAGCGAGCCACAGGAGGACACGGCAAAATCTGACCCTAAGGAGCCACAAGCCAAAGGTGACTCGGGCCCAGGGACAAAACACAGACACAGAAACCCTCTGCTCAGAGGACCCTCTCTGGGGGGCAAATCACCTCTCTTGGGATGTACCCGTGAAAATCCTCCCCTGAAGGACCCAAGACTTGTGTCTCTGGCTGAGTTGGCCAGCCAGGACCTCGCCAACCACGGAGGAAAAGAAACCCATCTGCCAGAGCAGTGAGTGTTTGAGCTTCCCAGCTCCTGCAGCCCGGGGAATTGCCCCTCAGCACCGCGCGGTGCCCACCAGGGACCTCCTCTGGCAAAGTGCTTGAGCACATGCACAACTTCACACACGGGCGGTAGCGTGAGATGACGTGTCCTCCAGAGACCGGTGGCCTCTAGTTTACGCAGGGACACAGCAGGTAACAGCTCAGGAACTGGAGTGCAACACACACGCTGCCATGTGGAAATGGTCACTGGTGGGTCTGGGAGTGCTGAGGACACTGGGGAATGTCGCCCTGTTCTACCAGCCTCTGAAGGTGGGTTGATGTCCTACAGCTGCGAGGTGTTAAGAGGACAAGTGGTGGAGCAGTGACTCCTGGAGGTGCTCACGCTGCCCTCACGTAATGTTGTACCCAGGCTCTCTCCGTGCCTGATCCCCAGCAAATCCCATCAAATTCAACACTCTGACCAACTTCTTCCAAGCAAAGGTTTTTCCCAATCCTTAGCAGCACGGCTGAAAACAGACAGCACCGTGCTCCCTACCTGCTGAAGAATCCCAAAGAAGTTCCTTGCCTAGTCTGAGATCACTCACTATTGATAGCGTGAGTTTAAGCACATATACACAAAAGTGAAAAGAATTCAGACAAAAAAAAAAAAAAGTTTCCTGAAATAAATGCTGAGAACAATCTCTACAGTGTGAGTTTAAGCACACATACACAAAAGTGAAAAGAATTCAGACGAAAAAAAAATAAATTCCTGAAATAAATGCTGAGAACAATCTCTAAGAGTTCAAGAACAAGGCTCTTCCCATGCAAATAGTCTCCCTATCAGGTGGAAGAGACTGTTTGCACGTGTTATGGAAATGGGTCAACACGTCAGGTGTCACCTCTGCCTGCTGTCTGGGAGAGCAGTACACCGTGTAACACACAACACCTCCTTAACGGGGACAGCTCGGTGTCACCACTAGACTGACAGGGGTCCAGGCCACCGTTACCGGGCCATTTCACTGAATTTCACTGAATTTTAGAGTTGGAAGGGACCATAGAGATCATCTAGTCCAACTCCCCTGCTGAAGCAGGATTGCCTAGAGCTAGAGCATTTATACATACAGGAGTTTGTTTAGGTCAGCAGAGATAAGGGCCACCACCAACACGAGTAACTGCTGTTGACTGCTAAAGACATAACTGAAGAATTGCTTGCCAAATTATTTTCCAGCATTTAAGTACCTGCCCACATGACCTAAGGAAGAAAAGGGTTGTGTAACTGTGTATGGCCTGCTATAGCATAACTAAATATGCTAACTAAATTATATTTTTATATATATATGCATGCTAACTAAATTAGCATAACTAAATGGCCTGCACTGGGAAAATCTAGCAACCTCTACTTCAATTGGCTGAACTTACTCTTTACTCTCTTAGGGTAAAAAAATAAGAGTGATTAACTGAAACCCTCAAGGGGTTTTGTCTTGTGAACATCAGCGAACACTGACAAATAAAAGCAATGGAAAAATGACACCGCTGCTAGGGCTGTGAAATAATACTCTGCAAGTCAAAGAAAAGGACAAGCACCTCCATCACTCCCACTCAGAGGAACCCAGGGCCCTAGGGAAGCCCAGGGTCTGCAGGTGGGGTGAAGGATACGTGGCTTGTGGCTCTCATCCCAGTCTCATCCTGGTACAAGGGCCTCTGGAGAACCCCGCCGTGGGCCAGGCCCCGCTGCAGCGGAGCAGCACGTCTCTGCTCGGACCAAGCCAGCCCCGCAGATGCACTGCAGCTGACCACCACCCAATCCTGCTTACCCCAGGAAAGGAAATACACCACTAACAGCAAAAGAGAAGCTACACCTTTCCAGCTGACTCATTCCCAGAGCAGTCTTTGCCATCAAGAGCACAAATCCCTGAGGCACCTGCCGGCAGCTGGGAGCCGTGCAGAGCAAGAGCAACCTGTAAACAGAGCCATCAAACGCAGGGGGAGACAAGAAGGGAGGCTGCAAACACCATAAAACAGATTTTTTTAGCCGCAAGGAGATATTACTTGTTGTAAGCACAGGGCTGGCCCGTATCTGTGCTGCAGAGGCTGAGGGAACTGGGCATGTCTAGTTTGGAGAAGAGGAGGCTGAGGGGAGACCTCATTGCCCTCTACAGCTCCCTGAAAGGAGGGTGGAGAGAGGTGGGGGTTGGCCTCTTCTCCCAAGGGAATCATGACAGGAGCAGAGGAAATGGTCTGAAGTTGGGGCAGGGGAGGTTTAGATTAGCTATTGGGAAGAATATCCTAGTGCCCGAGATTGTTGGGTCTGTCTGTGGGTGGGTGTGGGGTGTCTGTGTTTTCTTCTTTTTTTTTTTTTTTGTGTGTGTGGTTGGACTTGATGATCTCAAAGGTCCTTCCAACCATGAATATTCTGTGATTCTGTGATTTCAGTTGAGTCAGCAGAGTGTGAAGCCACTGGGGTCCCGCAGGCTCCGTCCCTCTGCCCGAGCCAGCCCCCACCCCAGCCTTTTTTGGGGGGTGCCGTGCCCTCGTATAAAGCCGTCCGTCCACCATAAAGAGAAATACCGAGAAGGAACTTACTGTTCTATCGGGAACTTCTACATCTGTGAAACAAACATGCTGCTACTCAGTTCATCTACTGATAACTGGGATATCTACAGCAAGAAAAAAAAAAAAAAAAAGAAAGAACACAACACATTAAAACATTGTCTTGAGATGGGGCTGCTCATTCTGTCTTCAGTTTCGGGTTAGTAAGTACATCAGTGGCTTATAAAAGGGGATCTGTTCCCAAGACATCTTTATTTTGCCACAAAGAGCAGCATCACTACTGATGCCTCACGGAGTACGTGTTGCTCGTACTGGGATTTCACCCCCACAGACTACCAGCGAGACAGAAACGCCCTGAAACTCTCTGGCTGAAACAGGACTCACACAGCAACGCTCGCCGCACAGGAATTTTGCCTTTCTTCCTATGACCGGTATGAGTATGAGTAAGACCTGCTCTACCTGAAAATAACAACAAAAGCACAGAAAAAAAAGACTAGCGATCCCTACTGCGAGCAGTAAAACACTGCCTAGGACTTAACGCAGGCAAAACTCGGACTGGAAGCCTCATGACCTCACACTAGAGAAAGACTAGAGGGAGCCCCCCCCAAGATGTTGCTGACATTCGGCACGGCTGACAGCCTCCCACAAAACCAAGTGACACACCACTTTCTTTGCAATAGCTCTAACCCTGAGAGAATGACAATTAAAAATGCTAAAAATTAGTACTGGGGTGGTGGTGGGGGAATAATAATAATAATAATAGTCATAATTTAAAAAAAAAAAAAAAAAAAGTGTTTGAAATGCCTCTGGTCTAACTGGGAGAAGTCGTGGCACACCGAATTACCAGGAAGCATCACTAAGACAGGTTGTGCATGTACAGTTGAGGACTGGTGCGGAAGCAGCCATCACAACTCGGTATCTTCAGAGGAAAGTTTTGGAGAGAATTATGGCTCGGCAGACATGCATGGAGTCCTGTACACTTATGGCAGTGCTACAACGGCACGGACTGCACATCCAGAGTCACTTCTGTAGGGATGGGTGACGTTACTGGTGGAAATAAACTTCACACTTCATAGGCTTGCTCCCGATTTTTTGGGGGGTTTGGTGGGTGGGGTTTTTTTGGGGGGTGGTGGTGGTTGTTTTTAGAGTCCAATCTTGCAGTGGGGGGAAGCTGCTTTGTTTTGTCTTCCACTTTCCAGCCAGGAGAGGACATGCCAAAATACCATGGGGAAAGATGCTTGGGGTGGGATTTCTGCTTGAGACCGAAAGCAGAAGCGCTGCGGATCTTGAGAGCAGGGTGGGGAGTTTGACAGCCTTGTTTTTTCAGGACGTGGTGGTGGGGGGTGGTGGTGTTTTGGGAGAAGCACTTGCACCCCTGCCAATCGCCCATCCCTACGCTCCGGCCGGGCTGGCCGCCCATCCCTCACCGATCCCCGGACACACGCACACACACGCTCGGCCCCACGCCGGATCCGGCCCTCGCCCGGTCCTCGAGATCTGAACACGTGAAAGAAAGCCATTGAAAGGGCCAAACCTGATTGGCGGTAGCTGTTGCAGCGAAGGGGACGCTGGTGGCAGGAGTTGTTGCTGCAGACACAGTGGTGGGCGTAGCACCGTGCATCATGGGCACTTTCGGAAGGGAACCATGGAAGCGACATACGGGAGGGTGGAGCGTATATTATTTTGTTTTTTTGATTTTTTTTTTTTGTATTTTTTGTATTTTTTTTTTTAAATGTAACCATGGCAACATGTGGTGGATTTGGGGGCGTGGCAGGAATCACAGCAACAAGCCATGTGACATCGTCATGAAGGACACATCGGGGTGCAGCATGCAATCACAGTGCAAAGCAAGACAGCGTTGGGAAAAAAAATAAACAAGAGAGAAGGGGAAAAGCCAATTACAATTATAATTAAGGAAAAAACCAAAACATTCTCAACACTTAGTACATTTATAAGCAGAACAATGATGTATTAGACTCCGAGGGCCAAATTTCCAAAGGGGGGAGAGGGCGGGTGTGCTAGCAAAAGCCCACGTCAGCTCGCACCCATGGGGAGTTAGACACAGCCAGTGCACGTTCCTTTGGGTGGGGACATTTTGGCAAGCGCACCCTCCCGCCCCACCTGGGGAAGCTTGTCCCCTTCCCACCCCATCCCCGCCAGCAACCAGAGGTACATGATGCACTTCGCAGCGGCTGCCGCAGCCCTTTCACCGGGTTTTCTTGCCTCTCTCTAGCGGGGACGATGTCTCGGGGGGGGACAGAGCTGGAGGCATGGCAAACAAGCGGCTGGCAGTCCGAGCTCTCTCCATACAAACTCAGCGTGCTTCCTTTCCACCCTAATTCTATAGAAGAATTGGCAAAAATTCCC
>NW_015094505.1:915568-949390 GCF_001431845.1 Calidris pugnax
TACATCTGAACAGGTACAGTTTGCAGAAAGAGGACCCAAAAGTACAACCCAGCGGCAGGGAGCTCGGCAGCCTCCTCAAGCTGCGCATCCCGCAGAGCACGGTGCTGGGGGGGATGCTCTGGGGCGCACGTGGGCATCCCCCAAACCCAGGGGAGGTTTGCGGGGCTGGGGAGCCCATGGGGAGGCCCGGCCGTCCCTGCAAACGTGCAGTGGGGAGAGCAGGCCTGCCTTCCCCTCCACCCCGGCACAGACACGGCCAGCCCCGGACGGGAGCTCCAGCCCCGGGAGGCTGGAACCCGTGGGTTGGGGTTTCCTACAGGCAGAGGTGTGTTTGAAGGGCTCAGCTCCCCATCATGCAAGCGGTGTGTCCTCCCTGTGCTCTAGGGCTGGGGAGGTGGGAGAGCAGAGTGCTTAGCCATTCCTGCCAAAGCTTTCGGACCTGCTCCCCAAAAGCCCTGCACCCTCCCCAGGGCTCCCACTCTCGCCTCCCTCCCTCTGGCTGAAGCAGGCACACACCTGGATGCTGGTCAGCTTGTATGACCTCCGTTGGAGGACGAAAGCTTAGCTTTCACCCATCCCGCTGTGCCCAGCAGCTCTGGACGGAGGGGAAGGTCCCTCAAAGACCTGCACAGGTTCCCAGTGAGACGCAGATGCTGAGCCTGAACATACTGGATCCCTGCAGCAGCAATAAGCGTGTACTGAGCCCTGCTGCCTCGCTGCATCCCACCTGCGCCAGCAGCGGTACCTCCCTACGGTCCCTGGCACCTGCACGGCTGACACTTCACTGAGGAGATGAATCTTCAGCCAGACCACGGTCTAAGCCCTGCTTCTTGCGCTGTACATCGGCACCCTGCTCTGGCAGAGGGGCTGGCCCCAGATGTGCTCCTTCCTTAGCACCCTTATGAAATCAGTCTCCTACCATGTCCTCAGAAGGACAAACGAAAATCCAAACTCTAATCCACCTGATGCCTGCTACAAAAAAATAAGCCAAGAGGATCCTCCCATTGCTATTTCCTTTTGTTGGATGACTTAAATGGGTTGTAAAGACATTTAAGTGACAAATTTTTATCTCTGCAGCGGAACTAAATAGGGGTGGGAACACATTACCTTGGATTCTCCTATTAGTCACACGAAACACTGCACTGCACAGAAATTAAAACCATTTAAGCCTCAAAGAAGACAGCGGATAGACAGTCACTCCACTCAGCCACCCAGGTTCTCACTGATGCATACTAAACTTGCTGTCTCTTTCAGATTA
Source organism: Calidris pugnax (assembly GCF_001431845.1). Classification (NCBI taxonomy): domain Eukaryota; kingdom Metazoa; phylum Chordata; class Aves; order Charadriiformes; family Scolopacidae; genus Calidris; species Calidris pugnax. The sequence continues at coordinate 916,827 of NW_015094505.1, forward strand.
GGAAAAGTTGAGAAGTTTGTGTAGAAAAACCTACCAACGCTTGCAGTGGGTGTCATGCACAGAACTGACCCTGCACACCATGCATTGAAGCGTGGAAAGATGAACAAAAGGGATATTTCATTAGTGAAGCTTCAGTGTTAGAAATCACTTTAACTAAAAAGCAGGTATTCTCTTTGCAGCATTCAGTATTTAAGCACATGCAAACAGATTCTGCATATTGGTACATAAATAGTTTAAACTCAGTTTTAAGAGATCATAGCAAACCAAATTAATTCTTGAATTCTTGGGTAGTAGAGAATATCTTTCTTCTCCCACCCCGGTATTAAATTGTATGACCTATCCTAGAAATCAGGGTTGTTTGGGTGGGGTTTTTTGGTATCAGGCGTGTTGACTTCTTTCTGGTCGTGTCAACAGAAAACAAATTGCCCTTCGAGGAACATCATGCTCATGTTAAAACTGACTTTCCAAAAGCAATTTACTCCTGCAAGCTGGGACCGGGATTTAAAGTCTCTAGTTTAAGCTGAAAGAGGCAGGTTTTTTTTCTGGACTTGAAACAATTGTAGTGATGACGCCCTTTTCAATAGACACCCTGACTTTTCCCCCCTCCCTCTCTCCCCCCCATGGCAACCCATGACACTGATCTCTCAATAACTGAACAGGAGAAACTAAGCAAAGCAACAGCTTTTGGTAGGAGCTGCTACGTGCCACCTCTCTGCTCCGCTTTCCGGAGCGCTGCGAAGGCTGAGGCCAGACCTGCAGCCTGATGCATACGGGGAAAGTGGGTGTGCATAACCTCAACTCAGAGATTCGGCCTCTGACTGGAAATGTGCTGCTCTGCCCAAGATTAATGTCTTCGGACGAGAGCAGGTGCCAGCAAACAGACCTGTTACGCATCAGCCCTGCGCATAATTTCATTGCCATGAGCCAGGGCACAACAGCACAGAGAGGGTTGGGTGAGAGCTAATTTATGGTGCTCGCTTCAGAAATGCATGTCCTAATGCCAAGTTGGGCGACCTCGAGGAAGAGGAGTGCGTAGCCAGCTGGGGGACTTGGCATTCTCAAAGGTGTCAGTGTCTCCTGGAGAAGTATTTCGCTTGGCACCCAGCGGCGTAGCGCCAAGGTCGGCTCAGCCCAGCCCCTCCAAGAGCACTTTGCAGAGCACAGGGCAGGAGGCTACTGCTCAAGTCCCTCCCTCCATCTCTCCGTTCAAGATTCCACTTCCCTGGAAGAACATCTCAGCAGCTGCCAAGTTTTGAGTGTCCCCAAGTGCTCTCATAACAGAAAGGTCACACAAGCACAAGGGCTAGGTCTTGAGACACACCTGAGGCAGTCTGGTCTCAGAACAGAACTGTCTCTGAAGCTTCTCCCCTGACCCCAAGGGATGCCAAGGCCAAGGTGCAGGTCCATGGCATTCGCCTCGAGGCGCCAAGCCCAGAGAAGCACTTGGTATGTCTTTGTAAATACCATCCAGCAAATGAATACAGCATTAAACATTAAAAACACTGGGCCTCCCTTTCCTTATGATGCTCTGCAATGACAATAATGATACTAAAAAATGAGCTATCAGCTCTGCAATATTCCTCATTCGGCCACTTATCGTACTTACTACTCTAAGCAGGTTTTGGTTTTGGTTTGGCTGCAGTGAACAGAGGTTAATTGGCTAGTCAGCGCTCACATCTGCCACGTGCATATTTCAAGTCCTATATGAATTACTGAACTGCATCTTTCAATTTTACTCTGAGACCTTAAAAGCTGGGAGTTAAATTGCTTTTAAAAAGCTCAGGCTATCACACCGGTCAAAAGACAAGCAAAAGGGAAATATATGCCTTTAAAGAGGATTATGTAATTTGTATTTACTAAAGACGAACCGTTCCCTCTATAAACATCACGGCTGTGGGAACATGTAGGTCACTGAGACAGAAGCTCAGAAAGATCCCTGTAGCTTCAAGTCAGCAGGCAGATCTGCATAGAGCTCCACTAGACATTTTAACATGAGTCCATAAGAGTGCTATGCAAGAGTCAAAGAATTAATTTGGGATTAACTACTTGAACCATAAGGAGGAGAAACAGAAAGTATGAATTCAAGAAACATGCAGACATTTTTCTTAGTTTGACCACTTCAAAAAAAAACCCCAACAATCCCCAAACCACACAAAAAGGCTAAGAAGGGATCTTTACGAGTGAGAAGTTCTGAATTTTAGAAGATGAAGGAAAAAGAAGTCAAACAATAAACATTAACTTTTCATCCATTTTCAATAGGAAACCACATCCTGATACTCTGTTACTAGGGGCTCTTACAAATCTGCTCACTAGCTCAACGCCTAGGTCATCAAAAGACAACTGGGATGCTGGGGAAAGCAAGGAGACACTTACCTGTAGGGATGAATGTAGGCTGTTGCAACTGCATGTTGGCTAGAGCCTGTTGGTAGTGGAAAACGCTTGGGTTAAAGACTGTGGTGGCACCATTGTTTTTTTCAAGTGCTGGCCTCTTTGGTAAAGGTTGAAGTGCACCAGGCGGCAGGGCCTGTGGATAAGGGAGTCATTAAAGACAAGTGGAGTAAAAAAAGGGGCCCAGACGTAGATCAAACATGCAATAAATAATAGGGGGTCTCAGCTGCAAATCACCTGCAACTGCGTCAACTTAGCGAGAAGGGAGAGAGAAGGGCGGCTAAATCACAGTAGGAGGAGTAAGTGAAAGCACAACTGCACCAGGAAAGCAGTTAGTCAAGGAACCAGGAGAAGGAGAGGAGTCGAGGGGGAGGGATGCTACAGGAGGTTTTCAGCAGGACTGACTTGGGCACACAGGAAAAAAAAAAAAAAAGCATGAGGAGGAGGAAGGGGAGAGGTCTGGACAGGATACTACAAGGAACAGTTGAAGGCAACAAGCATTTTGAAAAATAAAACCAAACCAGCTAAGAGAAATATAGTAGATGACTACTAAGACCCAAGAAAATAAGCATAAGCAACAAATGCCGTGGAAAAATAAGGGATGCTTGTCTCTGCCTGTGTCAGCACCTCCCTACACGTACCCGTGCACGTGTGGAAGCGTGCACACTCGTGTGCAGCTGACTCGTGTTCAGGTGGTGAAGCCGTAGCTGTCACCAATTATACCCATAACATCACCTTCCTAGTAAAACATATTTCCACTCGTTGGTCGAGAGGCTGAGATACGTGGTGAAGAACGGCCCTGATTCTCCACCCCCTGCACCAGTGGCACAGCTCCCCACCAGCGGGTTCGGATCCGCCCCCAATTTCTAGGAGGTGGCCTCCAACAGCTAAATACTGCTCGCTCGTTATTAACAGTGGAAAAAGCCATTCACAAATCTGGTGTTCCAACAAGATTTGGGTGGGCCTTGCTATCAGACAAATCCTCTCTTTTTGTTCTATCACACCACCGGGCTTCTTCCACCCGTCAAACCTGTTTCATGATCAGACTTGGTAAAAAGCATTAACCCAACTCAGGAACTTTTCTCAGTGAGTTGCTAATCATTCACCCAAGCATGTCTCAACAGCAAAGTAGTATGTCAGGTTCTTAGGAGACAGGAATGTTTCCAATGATTTACAGCTTTTCATTGTACCCAAGTAGAAACCACATTTTTTTTTTCTCCATAATGTGACAGAAAAGGGTCCTTTTTAATTATGCCCTGCAGTCCTTTTTGCACATAACGCTCCCATTGACGTCAATGAGATTTACGCATGTGGAAGTCATGCAGAATCAGGTCAGTTCTGCCTAGTTGTGTTAGTCTATATCATGTAGCAAAGCAATGGCTGTAAAAGAGGGTTATCACTTCTATTTATTTATTTTTTAATAGGTGGCAGTGAAGGGTAAGCAATGGAGGAGGTTCAGCTAATGAAGGGTTAAGGCTACGAACACACAGTACTCAGAAGAAAGGACACAAGTAGAGATTTTAAAGCATTATGAAGATCAACACACAACAGAATATAAGTGAAAGCTTGCAACAGTTTGTCACCGTCTAGAAAGAGGTTTCACTTTAAATTTAATTCGCTATAGGAGACTGCTCATCTGAGAAATGTTAAGCAAGATACTTCCAGGCAAAACATTACTCCAGCCTATCTCTGTTCACATGGTGGCTTTTAGGTGGTTTTAATATTAAAAAAGAAAATTAGAAGAAGAAATTGCATTTGCAAAACTGCCCTCAGACATGCACACATCCTCTGCTAATGCCAGCAGGCAGCCAGGGCCAGCATTAGCACTTAATCTTTCCAGATTTCTTCTGGCTAGAACCAAAAGACAGCGGTCAAACACGAGACAACATTGTCAGACACAGACAACAAAAAACTTTTGCTGAAGGTCTGTATTTTGGGATGAGATCTTTTAGGTAAAGATGTAAGAGTTTCCATTTCTAGGGAAGCCTTCATTGATATCTGCATTAAATCTGACTGTATCTACATCTTGTCTCGTTAATGATGGCTGCATGACTGTTCCTTCAGGCATGGGACAGATTTGTAGCTTGTAGAGACTGGAGTAGCTCCACTTACATCAGAGGTGTTTTACAGATTTACAGCGAGCGAAGAACTTGCTGCTTAAATTCCTGCTCCTTACTGTGCATGATTGCAAAACATTCTTTTTCAGACGCTTCCAAAATCTGCCTCAGAAAAATAATTACTAATTATAGCAAAGCAACTCTGCCAGGCACATAATGGACTTTTGACTCCTTGTTTCTCGGCCAAAGGCTGTCACCACCCCAAAACGCCCATTATCCCATCACGGCAGTGCCAAAAGTACAAAAGCTGAAGGCTTTGAGACCTCACTGTTACGTCCAGGCTCTTTACAGGACAATCCCCAAGCCCAGTGTTGCAGTCAGCGGGAGCATCAAACACCCACAGGCTATAGGGACGTCAATGGTCTTCCCCATCATCTCTCCAGCATCACCCTTGCCCCACGCCTGCTACAGCCCCTTGGGAGCAAGGGAGAGAAAGGAGCTATGGCAGTCCCACTGCTGCTCCCTGAACAGCAGCTGGGGTGAGAAATCCAAATAAATGTCACATTTCCAAAGCCACCTAACGAAACGAACACACTGCAGCAGCTGTGAAGTGTGCTCTGAAGGAAAGTTCTGCCAGGTGGGCTCTGTGGGCACAGGAGACTGTCTCCGACTGCTTCTGGTTTGACAGAACCTTCTGGGTCACCTCTCCCATCCCAGCAGCTGGGGGAGCATCCATACAGCAGCGTGCCCTGAAGACACACTCCTCCTGTTGCCAACCTGTTTAATTTCAGATACCAAGGTGCTGGAGAGCCCAGGGGGACAGCGGGATCTGGCTTCACCACTTCTTCAGCCCTTGCATTCAAGTAGGGGCCTCGAGTCAGGAGCACACTCACTGAAAGGCTATCTACAAATGTCCAGGAGGTGTCTACAATGGCACGTGATGAAGTTGGGCCAATGCAGGTCCTGCAGGGGAATCTGTCAGAGACACTGGAGCAAACAACTGTGTCTCGTTTGAAATGGGCCAGAGTCTCTGTAACAGTCCCAGGACCTGCAGGAATTGTAGCAGCTTATGGGGAGACAATTCTGTCTTGCACCGTGTCCTGGTTCTGAAGGAATGCCCCAAGAGCATCCTGCAGCACTCACAGAAGGCAACTGGAGACACCTCACCACATTTTGACCTCACTGAATTCTGTAGCGAGTGCCTCCCCAGCGCTGGACAGGAGCTAGACTAAATGCTTGTAGCAAAGAACTTACTTTGGTGAGTTTACCTCACCCTGCTGCTTGTGATGTCCCTCTGGACAAGCTCTGACCATCCCAGATGTAGCAGAGACCTTTTCTTTTTTTCCCACGTGATTGTGTGCACACATGGGTATGCAACCTATGTACCACCATCTGCACTGCTGAAGGAGTTAATTGGCTTCATTGCCCATTTGACAGCCTGCACCGATCCCAACAAACTATTCCCACTACAAAAACACCAGGCACCCTCCCATTTTTGGGCTGGGAAAGCCATATTCCTGCTGGAACACAGACAGGACTGACAGACACAACACGACCTGAGAGAGGTCAGGGGCAGCGCAGGTTCCCTGGTGAGCAGCAGAGGCAATGGCTCTTGTCACCCCTGGGAATCCTTCCCTGGTGCAGCCTGCCCCAAGGGTTCAGAAGAGGTGACACGTTCCAGCAAGGCAGCTGTGAGTCTTTAGGTGTTTCAGAGAAGGAAGACTATTAAGAGTAACTTAGCTGATGGGGCTTGTTAAGTAGGGGAGGTCAGGAGGGTGGTGGAATTAAAGGGCTTTCCCATCCTGCGAGGGCCTGTGTCTCCGTGGGGAGGTGGCTGTCGGTGAGGGCAGGAAGGCACCGCGCGGCTCAGCGCCGACGCTGGCTGTGGGACAGCTCTGCCGGCCACCAGCACCCGGGAGCGAGAGGCTGTCATGTCACTGACAGGGTAATTCCACCACTGCTGACAAAAGCTGGTCCCTGGCAAGGTTTCCTGTGGCTGCTGTCTAAAACCCTGATAAGGAATCCTCTCGACTACTTAAAAAACCCAAATCCCAGTTTTCAGACGGGAAGGGGAGCAGATCAGCTCTGCTTCCCAGCTCTGGGAATGGGGAACAACACCAGCTTGAAGGCTTCAGGGCTCCCCTGTGTCCACTCTTCCCTTTCTCCCCCCTGCAGCTGGGCAAGAGGAGCCATTTTTTGCAGGATGCATTGGATCATTGGATCAGTACTTGGGGTGAATGGGAAAGAGTTTGTCTTCTACAGAGCCAGGACGGACAGCAGACTGGGAGGATGACTTCTGCCTCACCATGGGTGTCACAAAGACAGGCAAAATACATTTGAGACTTGGGAAATAACCAAAGATGGCTTATATGAAGACGGCTTGCAGACAGAAGCCTGGGGAGCTGATCCTGTGCCTGAAGCAAAAGGCACCCCCACAGTGGGGTGTGAGGGTCTGGGGGGAGGAACCAGAGCCAGCAGCAGCGGCCTCCTCTGCTTCCCCAACGTGACCCACCACTGGTCTCCGTGGGTGCCACTTAGCAGGGTGCCCCCTGCTTCTCCCGATGCCAGGAACTGCCGGGACTGGAGAGGTCCTAAATTAGTGCTGTGCCCATTGCACAGAGCCCCACTTGGCAGGGCAGTACCAGCAGGACCCCACCAGGCAAGGCTGTGCTGTTGGGCACGCCGCGAAAAGCCGCCGGACCCGTCCCGCGCCACCCAGTCTCCTGGCACAACCAGCACACCACAGACCTACTGAGTGCAACAACCCTCACCCCAGCACCGCCTTTCACAACTCCAAAGCTGCCGCTGTTTGGAAAAAAAACCCCAACCATCTCAAAACCCAGCGCTGCCACCCTCCCCCCACCCCGGCCCTGAGGCTGTTGGCTGCCAAAAAAACGCAGAGGGGTTTGGGGCTGGCGCGGAGGGCGCAGGATGGGCACGTCTGAGCGGAGGCTGCAACATTTCTGGCTGGGATGGGCAGTCTCCCCAGGCGGGCACTAACACCACAGGCCAAGCGCGGAAGGGCCTTCATGCAGATTAGGATGGTTACGTGCAAAGCGAGAAGGTGAAAGGTCCAAGTACCAGGTCACAGGTTGCCTCCAGCGGTCGCTTCAGTGATCTGACAGCTGGCTGAGTCTTAATTAGCAGGCAGCGAGCACATGATGGCAATGGGCCGGGGAGGGGGGTCAAGCACAGTAACAAAACCAGCAAGCAGAGGTGTGTCAAGAGAGAGCAACGTTTTGGGGAGGCGAAGAGAAAAAAACAAAAAAAAATTAAAAAAAAAATGAATGCATTATACAATATATTAAAAAGACGAGGCATGCACTACTGGGGGGGGGCTGAGTCATTACCTGGCCTAGTGGCGAGTCAGCTATTATTCTGCCTTAGGAAATTTTAAAAGTAAAGAAATCTCCTCACTGGGGCTGGCAGAGAGGGGAGGTTCAGGCCCCTGCTCCGGTGCCACCCTGGGCTGGGGGCACTGAGCCTGACCCTCTTCATCTGACTTCGCGGCACAGACTTCAGCCAAGCATCTTCAGCTACTACTTGTGCACCTCCAGTAACCTCAGAGATACCTTCTGAATTTAGGTTTGAAGTCATCCCAAATCTATTGTAGAAGGAACACCCATTTGTCTGGTATATGGGGTTTATTTTTTTTTGATCCAAGAAAACTGGACACCATTCTTCCCTTTAATAAAGTCTTATTCCTCAGCAGGTACAGTAAATGCATCAAACCTTGAAAAGCCAATGAATAATGCAAGCTGTTTTGGTAGCAGGGGTGATGCAACAAGCCATCAATAAATATTTTAAAGGTTCTAGTTAACAGCATACAAATAAGGTTAATTACATTTTTAAGAGAAGCCAGGAGCATGAATAAAACATGCACTGGCTTTGGTTAAGTTGTAGCCTCCTAGATAATTAGTGAAAAAGTAAAGATTCAATTGTAAAGAACACAAGAGTTGTATTTCAGAAGGTTCTTTTTCAACAGACCTGGGCTCTTGTTTCAACAATAACAAAAATAGTAAGAAATCTAATAAATAAACTCTGCAGGACAAATAAATGCTGCAGTATAAATTGGTTCTGCAAATTACATTCCAGGTAAGATTGATACTACAAGGAGGGCTGTTGTTTAACTTCTAGAATCTTCCTCATTTTGCATTACAATTCACCATGAATGAAAAGCAACCTTTTACTGTCTTTTTAAAAAAAAATTTAGTGGCCTTACTTCAAAATCAAAAAGAAGGCAAGAACTTTTTAAAATATTTGTTATTAAAAAAAATCATAATAAAAATTCACAGAAGAGATGAGGTTGGAAGGGACCTCTGAAGATCCCCCAGGCCAAGACAACACTCCCTCAAAGCAGGGTTGCCTGGAGCAGGTTGCTCAGGACCGTGTCCCAGGCAGGTTCTCAGCATCTCTGAGGGTGGAGCAACCTGTAGCAGTCAGCTATTATTCTGTTTGATCCCCCTCACAGTAAAGAAGCTTTTTCTTATGTTTAAACAGAATTTCCTGAATTTCAGTTTGCGCCCGTTGCCTCTTGTCCTTTCACTGGGCACCACAGAGAAGAATCTGCCTCTCTCTTCTTTACTTCCCCCATCAGGAATTTATACACGTGGCCACGATCCCCCTGGGGCTCTTCTTCCCTCCCCGGGATGAACACCCCAGTTTGGGAAGTCACCCTTGGTTTGAGCCTTGTCACTTCACTAAGCCTGAGATGGAACAACTGATACCTTGTCTGCTTTTATGTCAGTGGAAATTTCACTACTGACTTCAACGGGCCAGGATCCCCCTGCAAAGGATGTATTATGGGATGGGCAGTCTTGGCTTTCCTTGTGCACTGAGGGAGCTGAACTGATACCCACGACTCAGCCAGGGAAGGAGTTGGTTCCAGGTGCTGCTGTCACCTCAGAGAATGACAGGGTTTGCCACCATGTCCCTAGCTGGCGAGAAGCACCGCGCCACTCAGGGCTTCATGCTGTGGTGAGCACACAGAAAGGATGAAGAGATGCGATTCGTATTGCACATGCTCTCAGCTCTCTAGTCAGCCATCTACAAAGCACTCTACTTTCCACAAGTGACACGTATGACACAAATGAGATCTCTCAGCAATGGAAATACAGCTTGAGAAGAGCTCTACTTACCATTGCAGCTGCAGCTGTCTGGTTCACCTGGTGTTGAGCTGCCTTGATTTTGGCTTGCAGGTGTGCAGGGGGATGAAAGTACTTGCATTTCTCCCTAGAGCATCGACCTTTGATGTAATCCATGCAAACTGTAACAGTATTTTCATTTGTGTCTATCATTGCAATATCTATAGGGTGAGCATAGCGGCAATCATTCTCACCACGTGTGCAATTTCCACGCTGAAACTCTCGACAAACCTTAAAAGAAAGTCACATTGTTGAGCAGGACACCAAGTTACTCTTCATTCAGTATTTTCAACACATAATACCAGTTCTGTTGGCCACATTAAACTACGTGTGTATGCCAAATCCACGCTCATCTCGGGCAGCACACACACCGACAGTCAGAGGGGCGACTGGTGCTACTCACAGCTGGAGCAGGGCACGGGCAAACCCACAACGGGCACCAAGGCCAATTAGCAAATGCAAATGAAGGACAGAATTTGTGCAGAAGGGAAAGCGACCCCGGGAAGTCAGTATCGTTTTGCCAAAACTTTGGGAGCTCAGGATTCCTCCCCTGCCTCTAAAGCTTAAACGTTAATAACTCTCTCATTTGTGTCTCAGCTGGATTAAGAATTTGTTATGAAGCTCACTCCCAGGTAGGATATTTAATTCTAAATGTTGCAGGGTGCCGTTATTTGCAACAAGTATCTTTTCTTATAAACATGAGGGCGTCTTTCACATAAATAGTCTCACTGCCCTCCACAATAACACTCTGACCCTGGGGTTAGGTGACAGCATGTTCCATTACACTGCAACGTGCTTGTGAGGTGTTACCAAAAATTGCCAGCCTAACAAAGATATTGCAGATGTTTGTAAGTCATAAGCACTGAAGCTTCAAAGAAAAAAAACGGATCTGCAAGGTTTCCTTGTCTCAGGAACCAAGAGAAATTGTTGAGGACTGCAGCTGGTGGTACAGATCACAGACCAGCACTATCGGACTGAGCGTGGGAAAAGGTAAGACATCACATCAGAAGAGAGGGAACCAGCAAGGCAATATACAGTACCTAACACAAAACACCGTGTTGGGAAATTACACCCTTCTCCCCTGCCTTCCTTCGTTGTAATTTACACCTGCAGGGGCCTCTGAATTCAGGTCCTCAGCCCTTATCTCCTGCAAAGCCTCTGCTTAGCGTTTGAAAGACATTTCCAGCTCCCCCAGCACTAAGCCCCAGCACGCCCAGCCGGCTGGGGAGGGGAAGAAGATGCCCTGTGCCCAGCATTTCCAACAGCGTAATGCTTCAAGCTTTCTGCAAAAGCTCAATAAGCCCATCTCAAGACAAGCAAAGTGGCTGTTACTTCCAACACATCTCCCACTAAGCTCAGCCAAAGGGCAGACCATCTACTTGCGTTTTTTTAAAGTGTAGCGGGTCGCATACAGAACAACAACAATCCCAGCCCTGCTCTAATGCCCACTGGGATCAGAAGAGCGCTCCCAAATTTCTAGTGACTTCTGAGGATTTGGGATCAGACCCCAGGTGAGGATCTGCTCGAGCAGGGAGCGGCACACTGCGCGAGGGAAGCTGCAAGTTAAACTCTGCGCTACGCTGCACCGGGTCACTCTAGCAGAGAGCAACAGCCCTGTTCTTTTCCATCAGCAGTATCGTATCAGACGTCCAAATACCTCCAGTTTATCCGTACGCATCAGTTTCTGCCCAGCAGAGCCTCCCGGTACCGTAACAGTAGGATTTCCGGAAACCAGTACAGGAGTATTTGGTAAAAGCTCTGCAGGAACCAAGCCCATCCCAGGAGAAACATGACTCAGGTAGGGACTAAAAGCCATCGTGGGGCTTGTTGCAAGCGATGGAGTCACAGGAAACGTCGTCTGTGTATAGAAAGAGAAAAAACAAAATATTAGTTGAAAAGCTCTGTCTCGGATTACCCACCAAAGCCTTGCAGTGCTTCGATCCTTTTATACAATTTGATTAGCAACATCAAAAAGCTGTTTCTCTCCAATCTGTTCATTTATCGCCATTTACTCGCGATCCGTTTGTTTCTCCTGACTCATGGATTTGTGACTCACCCTGAACACAAGGAATCTTTATTTGTCGGATCAAAGCATATTGATGATCTTTATAGTTTAATGACACAATTAAGGATTTCATGCCAGCAATTAGGGCAGGCCCAAATTAAACAGACTTCTCATTTCCAAATAAATGTCATAGCTTCTGCCAGGCTGTGCAGAGACCCTGAGATAAACTGCAGCTCCAGGACCTGGAAGCAGGTAACCCTACGTGGCTGAATCCACTATCAGCCCGCAGCGAGCTCAGTGCTACCACGGCCACTCTGGCCTCAGTCTACAAATGGGATGATTTAGAGTCAGGGGAGGCGTCTCTGCTACTATGCTTGGAGGTCTAGTGTTCTGCTCATCAGAGTTTTAGACTGTCAACGGCCTCCAGGCAAAAACCATTTTGCAGGAGCATCCTGAGCCTACACTCCATGTGAATGGCAGTCAGAGGACACCAAACTCTCTAGTGTCACAACATGCCAGACCTCATGGCTTTGGCAAGAACAGGTGGGTGGTGGGCTTGGAAGTGCCATGGTCAGAGCATACCAGATGAGATGGCTCAGGTGGGCCAGCATGAGGTCTGGGACCTCAGCTGTGCTGTGAGAACCGATGTCCCCATGAGGAGACAGACCAACAAGCCATAAAGATCTTGACTGCTTCCGATCCCTAACTGGTGCTGGGCAGGCCCTGCAAGCACAGCAGAGCTTCAGCGCTGGTGGCCAGAGCAGCTCCACAGCTTCAACTGGAGAGGAGCTGCCCTTCGCCAGGCAGCCAAGAGCACACCAAGCTCCTACGAGGGTGCTCAGCCGCCAGTCTGTACACAGCCCCTGGAGCCAAGGAGTTTGTGAGACCTTAATCGCCAGACCTGAGATGAGTTTGGGAATGAAACCAGTTCCAGCTGATAGAAAATCCCCCCCTGCCCACCCCACAGAGCAGCAAGGCAGCACTCCTGCTCCTCAGCAGGGGCTCGACCAACCCCGGGGCAGGCAGCCTGCCACTCGAGACCCTTTTCATCTCCCCTTCTGTCCCCTGCTCTGCTGTCAGCCCTGTTCATGTCTGCGGACATACATGATGCCATCCCTGGTAGCTAGAGCCTCTACTCGGCAATAAATGCAAGTGTGCTTACAAAATGGCCTGGGGTGGGTTTTTTTGCCCACATACATCACTCCCCTCTCACCAACTCCCCTTGCTTTTATTTTGGCACTTCCAGTCTTGTGGGTTTCTAAAAGAAACCACACATGGACAGCGTGTTTCTCAACAGCATCTGCCTCTTGGTACTCTCATACACCAGGCAACACTTGGCTTGTTGTGATCTGGAAGCACCCAGCCCCCAGAAACACTGTCCTGCCTTTAGCTTAGGGATGCCCCCTTCCTAAGGTGAGTGACAGTGAGCAGCTCCTGAGCTGATGGGAAAGGGGATGAGAGGTCACTTCCAACATACGTCCCACTTTCTCCTCCAGGATGAGGAGTCACAGCCTTCTGAATCAGCAGTGCCAGGTGCTTTAAGTGTAGCAGAACCACATAATCCTCTCTCTGGGACAGATTTCCAATTTTCCTTCTTTTGAGCCTGAGTCAAGCCCCGCTTCAGCTGATGGGAGACTCTAACCATTAAACCCAGAGATTCTCCAGTCCACGGCCCTTTATTAAATCATTTTCTTCTCTCTTTCAATTCTCTGAGGCTCCCAGACATTTTACACCTTTTGCTGGTGGAAAAGCTCTTTAAGGATCTTCAAACGCTGTGACTCCCTGAACACTGTAGTGAGAAGCATCCATTAGACTGTTTTGTGCAAGCACCGGTGATTACAGTGGCAACTGCTGAACTTCTGTCACCATCTGCCCTGCAAATGCTATTTTAAGGAGTTTCTCCAGCCTGGCCAGTCTGCACAGGGTTACGCTGGGGCCCAAGAGATGTCGTCAATACTTATTTTTGTGTACCCATAGTACCCCAAACCTTGCAGCACAGGTGCTCGCACAAATGTGCAGGTGAATCTACCCCTATCTGTCTTCAGCACCCAGTACAGCAGCTATCTCAGGTAACCTGACAGAGGATGCGTGGCACAGATATTGCTCCAAAGCTTCAGGAGATCCTTTAAGGCAGGCTGCCCCTGCCTGGGCTCCCACACAAGGAGCCAGCCTGAGGACCGAGCTGGTTTCTGAGACAGAGGGGAATATGCTCCTCCCACTGCTCAAGCAGAGGATGTCAGGGCATTTATGCAGCCAGGGAGGAAGGCTGGGGGCTTGCAATGCCTCACATGGAGTGAATTCACCACAAAGTGGTGGGAAGAGGTGCAAAACATTCACAAAGGGATGATACACGAGCCCCTCCACCAGCACCACTACGAACTGGGAGGCAGCTCCTGCTCCCTGAAACACAGTCCCCATCTCCAAGGATGTTCCCTCAAGAGCAGCCCCTTTCCTCGCTGGGAGCAACCAGCATGGGCCAAGGGATCTGAAACCAAGCTGAGGTGAGCAGAGGAAAGATGGGCCACGGAGATACTGGGAGGGCTGGAGCCCCTCTGCTGGGAGGACAGGCTGAGAGAGTCAGGGGGGTTCAGCCTGGAGAAGAGAAGGCTCTGGGGAGACCTTAGAGCCCCTTCCAGTCCCTCAAGGGGCTGCAGGAGAGATGGGGAGGGACTCTGGATCAGGGAGGGGAGGAATAGGACGAGGGGGAAGAGTTTGAAACTGAAAGAGGGGAGATTGAGATGGTGTATTAGGAAGAACTTCTTTGCTGCGAGGGTGGTGAGAGCCTGGCCCAAGTTGCCCAGAGAAGCTGTGGCTGCCCCATCCCTGGAGGGGTTCAAGGCCAGGTTGGAGGGGGCTTGGAGCAACCTGGGCTGGTGGGAGGTGTCCCTGCCCAGGGCAGGGGGTGGCACTGGGTGATCTTTAAGGTCCCTTCTAACTCTGACCGTTTTACGATTCTATGAGCAGCTGAGGAGCATGACCTACTCCTCCTGATCCTGGGATCTGCAGAGAGGTGCACAAAGGAGCAGGACGGGTTTTTCTTTGTCACTGCTGCTGGTTGTTCCCCCATTTCCATACCCTGGCATCTGCTGCCACGTCCCCAAGATCCTGCCTCCCTGAACCATGCGCCTGGGGCTGCCAACTGAAAGGGACAGCTCTGCCCCACAGCCTGCCCGTGGGCAGGGGACCCACACCACAGCCATGCAGGTGCCTTCAGCCAAGGCACGGCCAGAGACCTCGCTCAGCACTTTACACCTAGAAGCACTGGGTTTTTAAGCCTGAAGTTTGCCATGCTCACTGAGAACTGCTCCTTTTGTAAGCTGGCATCAGGGAGCTCTGTATTTATTGTGGCTGATGAGGGAAAAAGATGGGCTGTGCTCACTGCCAGCCCCGACTGCCTGTCTTGGATTGGGAAATCCAGTCTGGCTCATGCACCAGCACCAGTAATAAAGACACTGCCAGCCAAATCTCTCCTCCCTTTACGTCTGTGCAGGTCCCTTGTGCCAGGCCTGTCCTGAGGGAATTTGAGCGAGTTTCTTCCTTGCAGCCAGAACCTCACTGGCTTCCACTCCAAACAGCTCCTCAACATGTGTCCCAGTCACCTCTCGTGACTGCACCCAGCCAGAAGACCTGACAGATAAATATTATCTGTGTACAGTTCACTGAAAAAAAAGTCTCAATTTAGTTGCTGGTGTGCTCTAGGGCGAAACAGAGGGATCGAAAGCATCGCCAGTTACCTCTTCCAAAGCTCTTGCAAATTCAGGAAATACAGGGGCAGGTTTCCTTGCAAACTACCTTTTATTAACCAGACACCACCAGTTACTCCTGAGCAGAGAGAAACAAGCTACAGAGCGGCGGCAGAGAGGTCCAGACCAGTAGCAGCTCACAAGACTGGTTTACTGAGTATTAAAATGCTTGTGAGAATAATAAAAATAAGAATAAAAAAAAAAGAAGCTGAAATGACTTGGCAGCTCTGAGCTCCTCACAGACCCTCAGCACAGGAGCCGAAGGTGTAAGCAGAGAGAAGGGATGGTCCCAGGGAGGGGCGTTAGTCACCACCAGTGATGGTAGAGCCTGGAACAGCTGATTTTGTTAACAAACTAGAAGTTGCATTCAATTTGCCTAGCAGAAACTGTGCTAAAGCTAGAGAAGAAACACAGAGTGGGTGTGAAGGGGAAGGCAGAGGAGCGGCTGGTGTTTTGTCGAACACAAGCGCTGTCTCAGCCGGGAAGTGTTGATTCTGAGTTACCTCAGACCCTAAAAAGGGAAAGCCTGAAAATGAGAGACCCAGTATAAATACAGAGGTGTTGACGGCCTGAAGGAGAGGAGACAGGTCCCTGCTAAGCTGCTACACATGGAAAGCACACAAAAAACAGTGACAGCTTTTATTATAATCTGGTGACAGAAACACAGAAGATAAAGATCTCCTACTGGCAAGGCTGAGGACCCTGATACTGAAAACATAATTGATGCTGTTCAGAAAAAGCAAAAACCTGTGCTTTCCTCCCGTGCAACTGCATGGGGCTGGCTGTAAAGCCACCCCTCTATCATTTTTACTGAATGAAACAAATGCATGTCCAAAGTAACTATTGAAATATGCTCCAGCACTTGTTCAAAGTGTCACCGGCCAAGTGAGTTGGCCAGTCTGTGCTTTAACATCTCCATCAGCAGGGTCCTGCTGCCCCAGGGCGGATTGCAGGGCTGGGTTAAAGCCTGGGTTGTCTTCAGGAGCGTGTGACTCAGAGCTGTCAAGACACTTGAAGAGACAGTCCAAGCTGCACAGACCTTGACAGGAAGAAAAGATGAAGGCTTGAAAACAAAGAGAGGGGAAACAACTTGCCAGGGCAGCAGCAGAAGCTGGTGTGTCAACACAGCCGTGCTCCATCCAGCTGCTGGTTCAGATGCAGCTCGTGGCAGCACCTCACAAGCCACTGCCCTACTCCACCAGGTCAGTTCAGAGCTGCTGTGCTGAACCACCCCCATGGCCAGCTCCAGAAGGTCTGTCTTAGAATCATAGAATGGTTAGAGTTGGAAGGGACCTTAAAGATCATCAAGCTCCAACCCCCCTGCCCTGGGCAGGGACACCTCCCACCAGACCAGGTTGCTCCAAGCCCCCTCCAACCTGGCCTCCAGGGATGGGGCAGCCACAGTTTCCCTGGGCAACCTGTTCCAGTGCCTCATCACAGTAAAAAACTTCTTCTGGTATCCAATCTAAATCTCCCCTCTTCCAATTTAAAACCGTTCCCCCTTGTCCTGTCACTGCACTCCCTGACAAAGAGTCCCTCCCCAGCTCTCCTGTAGCCCCTTCAGATACTGGAAGGCTGCTCTAAGGGACAAAGTAGTCTTGTGCTGCTGCAAAGGGACATAGTAGAATGGAGAAGATGGAGATCAGGCCCAGAGTGCAGCACTCTTTAGGTGGCCTTGCTTTGGCACACACATGGTGTATCTGAGAAACAATACACACCACTGGCCAGGGTGGCTCTCTGTATCAATGCTGGAGCCCAGCTCTACCCACCTTCAACCTGACTTTTCCAGTCTAAAAGAGGCACAAAACCAGCCCAGAGAGTTCCCAGCACAGCTCAACCAAAGCCAGCAGCCAAGGTGAATTTGGACTTTCCGAAACCAAAACTTTACTAGAGTCTGCCTACTTGGTACCTTCCATTGTCTCTCCAAGGTCCCTCTGAGACGAACACACAGTGCTGAGTAAATACCCTGCTCCATGTCCTTGCCTGACCTGTTTTAAAGTGCTGTAGGAAGCAGCCTGTCTGAAACTGCATCACGGGCACCAACTGCTCATGTGATCCTCAGCCTCGCACGGAGGGTTAGCAGCAACATCAGAGAGCACCCAGAGACTTCAGAGAAATAAGCTCACACCGGCAACCGTTAATTCACACCTAGCAGGCTTCCGTGAGCAGCCTGCAGCAGGCAGCCCACCTGGGACACACTGCTGCTTCGAGCAGTGCCTTCATTAAACAGTCATCATCAGGGGCCTGGCTCTTGGTTCGGCGGGAAGATTAGCTCTTGCTGGATGCCAGCAGCGGCGCAGGAAGATCCGGTGGTGAATGTTTAGATCCAAGCTCACAGACAGACACACATGTTCAATGCCATTTCAGGAAATGCGGTGAGAAGCCGCTGTGTCAAGTGCTGGTTGGGTTGGTTTGTTGGTTTGTTTTTTTTTGTCACTGCTTTTTTTTTTTAAACACAGTAGCTTTTCTGACGAAAACACACTTTAAAACGTCTAAGCATTCAGCTATTGTCTGGAGCTATTAAGCAGGCTGTTCCAAATCTCCTCTCTGGCAAGCATCCCAATTAAGCAGGCATCCCGTTGATCAGCTTTCTGATCACATGGGATTTGTTCTGCTGCTGCATCTGATATAATACTTTCTGCTTTGAAGAATTTCATGTGTAGCCAGAAGGAGGCCCCACCCTTCTCATTTAGAGAGAAAAAAGAATTCTCAAAGCCTGCTTCCACTGGCAGCATCTTCGGGAAATCAAAGGCAGGTGAAAGAGCAATCTCTTGTTTGTCCTGAAATTGGTGTGGAGCAAGTCGGGCAGCAGGAATCAGACCAAGAGCTCGTCTACTCTGTGCAAAAAAGAGTGTGGGAAAGCAGGAAGGGAGCAGTCATCACAGAACAAAGTTTTATTTTTCTTCTTTGCCCCGGTCTCCCTCATGGCACAATTCAGAAACCAGGGCCCTTTCTCATCAGATAAGGTTACCTCTGAAATGAGAGCACGAACCAGACAAACCGACAGATTCAATCTCAGAGGCAATTTAAAAGGCAGGAGTGAAATTGCAGGAGTGAACTGGACCTGCAGGATTGCAAAATGGGAAGATGGGAACTTTCCAAAGAGGAAATCCCAAAGATGTTTTGAATAGCCAGCCAAAGAGCATCCACTGTGAATTCCCCACAAAGGAAAACCCCAAACAGGAAAGGTTTGCTTTGGTACAGGGCTAGGAAACCAGTGCTACCATTTTGTGGGAATTTGGGATTTCCTTCTGACGTGCATGTACTTTCCAACTCCACAAAAAGAGGTGTGAAGACTACAACAGACCAGAGATTAAGGTGTAGAGCAACTAAAGACTTTTTCTGTGGCCCATTTTCTCTTCTGCCTCACTTTTCCGTCTTCAAAACGGGAAGAATAAACAGCGTTTTTCTACCTTACCCGGCAGAGTGAAGGCAGAGTGTGCTAACACACACAGGGTGACCAGGGTGAGGGCGAACGTGGAAAAGCCTTCACAAGACAGGAGAGGAAACACCCTGGTCTGGTGGCAGAGCACCATCACAAGGGGACACGGGCCTGCTTTCCCCACTGAACAAACAGCACAACAGCCTCCACCAAGGAAGAACCCTTCACCAGTCTGTTGTGAGGATGGATGAGACACACCTGAAGCACACCAAAGCCGGGGTGGCAGATGCCGAGGGTGAAGCCCCATGGGGCAGAGGAGCCGGGTGCTGTAGGTGGGACACCAGGAGGCCAAGCGCAGGCTGGCTCACAGACTTGTGCACCTTCAGGCTGGAAGAGTTTGTTCTAGGGATCCAGCCAGACCTCCTGTGTGGCACAGCACAAGGAACCTCACCCAACAACTGCACACCAAGTGCCGCTGCCACAGGAAAGATATTTAGCCCTGACTTGAAATGGAGAATTCCTAATTAGACTCTTGGTTAAAGATGTGCAGCTTATTTATGTCAGCACTAGAGAGCTGCTTCAAGACCTCTGACATTTTCTTAAAAAATACGTATCTACAGACTCAAACCCAGCTGATAAACGTCACCCCCTCCCAGATACACCAACCAGCAGACACAAGCCATCCCCTCCCTGGCATAACAGGGTTCTCCAGCCTGAAAACCTGTTTTAACCGACTGGCAAAAAGCAGGGACAGGCAGTGAAGGCTGCTCTGAACTACCTGCTCTGCAAACACCCCTCTCCCACAGGCTTCCCTCCCAACCTGAAGGGCAGCAAATCTTTCCTGCTGTTAGTGTAAGACACCATTACTGTGAAAAACAAGTGCCAGGGCTGTGAAATCAGCACAACTCTCTGCTGGAACAACTGCAGCAACATGGGTCTCACTCCCAAACACAAAAAAGAATTAAGGTCTGAGTAGGATTCACCTTCTCCAATTTTAGCCCACCAGTAAACACATCTGGTCCAAGGGAGTCAACTGGCCTCGCCACAACTGGAAGAAGTCCAGCATCCTCACTCCAGTGTAAAACAGCTATCCAAAACAGGATCCGTTGGAACAGAGCCACTCAGAACCTTCTGGGATGTGCATGAATTAACTGGTCAAATATCTACTTGGTTTTAAGACCCTTCCACTTGATGCCCTGAATCTCACAGCTCCTTAGTTATGAAAATAATTTAATAGATTGAGAATAGCCCTAAGGAGGACTTGGGGGTCTTGGCTGAGGAGAAGCTCAACATGATCCAGCAACGTGTGCTGGCAGCCCATAAACCCCCCGCACCCTGGGCTGCATCCCCAGCAGCGTGGCCAGCAGGGCAAGGGGGGGGATCCTGCCCCTCTGCTCCACTCTGGGGAGAGCCCCCCACCCAGTGCTGCCTCCAGCTCTGGGGCCACCAACATCATGAGGACATGGAGCTGTTGGAGCAGGGCCAGAGGAGGCCATGGAGATGCTGGGAGGGCTGGAGCCCCTCTGCTGGGAGGGGGGGCTGAGAGAGTCGGGGGGTTCAGCCTGGAGAAGAGAAGGCTCCGGGGAGACCTTGGAGTCCCTTCCAGTCCCTCAAGGGGCTCCAGGAGAGATGGGGAGGGACTCTGGATCAGGGAGGGGAGCCATGGGACAAGGGGGAAGGGTTTGACACTGAAGGAGGGGAGATTGAGATGAGATCTCAGGAAGAACTTCTTTGCTGTGAGGGTGGTAAGACCCTTGCCCCGGTTGCCCAGAGAAGCTGTGGCTGCCCCATCCCTGGAGGGGTTCAAGGCCAGGTTGGAGGGGGCTTGGAGCAACCTGGTCTGGTGGGAGGTTCTGGAACTAGATGATCTTTAAGGTCTTTTCCAACCCCACCCATCCTATGATTCTGTGATAAAGAATGGGGAGCCACAGCCTGCAAGAAGATGCGGAAGTCGAGTCAGCCATCCCTCTGGAAGATGCCTCCCAACTCCGTGCAGCACAACCAACCTCCTGAGGACGCGCGCAGGGCAGGAGCCTCTGCAGGCAAACAGGGAAGGAGCGGGGAGCAGCGTGAGGCCGATCCTCCGCGGGGACTTACAATGGGCTGTAGCTGCGTGCCTGGGAGCATGAACTGCATCTGCTGAGCGAACATGGCTGCGGCTGTCTTCTGCTGGATCAGGTTGTTGCGTCCATTTATTTCCAGCTGTGTTTTTAAGTGTGGGGGAGGATGGAGATATTTGCAGTTCTCTCGGGTACACCGGCCCTAAAAGAAAATAAAATAATGAAACAGTATTTCAGTGAACGTAGCACTCAAGGCAGGCAGGGAAATTTAATTAAGGGTTGTTTGGGCTACTGTAACGACGCAATCAGGGAGGCAGCGGCAGCTTGGTGGCTACTGTGCATTTTTTGTGATCCTTCTGTAGCAGGGCAATCCTTAGGTGTGGGTGGGGAGGAGAGCAACGCGACTTCTGCAGTAACACTAACCAAATACTATCAAACTAAAGCCAAGTTAAGCTTCCTGACATTGTAAAAAAAAAAAAAAAAAAAAAGTAACACACATATGAATATTTTCAGAAGCTACTGGCAACAGTTCCAGAAACAACAACAAAACTGCCTAATTTGCTTGTGTGGGTTGTTTTTCCCCTCCCTCCCAACCCCAGAGAACTTTGTTGGCCCCGACAACCAGGCAGTGAGAAGCAGAACCGTGTCCATCGCCTCCCCAGCTGTGGTGGGTCAAAGAGGAAGGGGAGGGCTCGGATCCTCAACGCGACTGGACCGGGAACGCTGAGAACCGGGAGCCACAGGAGGAAGAGCTGAAACAATTTTCCCCTTCATGCTTTCCTTTGCTAAAAGCCACAGCGTGTTGTAAAAGCCACAGCATGTTGCACCCCTGAGCACTCCCCGGCCCCCAGGTACAGACAAGCACTAGGGAAGCCAGTGGCTCCTGAAAAGCAAAGGATCACTGACGTTACAAATGACCTCAAATCAGCCAAGACCATCGCTTTTAAAACACATCTACGAACTGTGCCTTGCTTTAACGGTGCTTGCAAGCAGGCAGAGGGAGATAAATACCAATAGTCCACTGAAAGCAGAAAACTAGTAACAAAGTTACTAGTTAAGATGAAGTAATTCCTGAAAAATAGGGTTTTTTCCCCTCTTTCTGTGTGTACTCCCCTCCTCGAGAAAGAATATAAGAAACATCTTATGCAACTTTATAAATACTTTATGTTGATTTTTTTTGAGGAAGCAATTCTTCTGTAGCTATTGAGAGCCTAATTCAAAGCCAGGCCTGGGGACCACAGAGCATGAGGGATAACTAATAATCTTCCCTGCAGCCAGCAAAGGAGCAGGACCATCCATGACCCAGCCTGGCCCTGGCACTCTCATCAAGGGTTAGACAGGGAGCTTTCACTCTCAATATAATTAAGTTGGCTTTCAGAAAAGGGGCACATCGGGTGACCCCACATACCTGCTCCCGTCAGCAGGATCACAGGCAGCAGAGCAGTCACTTCACCACCAGATCCACAGGGGTCCCCTCATTACACACCGTCGCACCCAGGGCACAGAGTGGTGGGACCCCCCCGGGATGGGACCCTGCCTGCACGCAGGATGCTCCCCTGGGGATTTTTCAGACCCATCTCTGCCTGTACAAACTCACTGGACAGTCTGGGTCCCACTGCACAAAGCTCATGCCTCTTCTGGACCCCCAGCCAGGCTGCTGAGAGAGGGGCAGGTCACTGGCGAGCAGCTGAAGCTCTGCAAGCTGTATGTGTGCTTCCCTCTACCCCTTCTCCTGGTGGGGATCACGGCCTCCCTGGGGCAAGAGCTGCAGAGCCCACCTGCAGCATGGAAGGGGCCATATGATGGAGTGTCATGAGAAACAGGCTTCTCTCTTATCTGCTCCAAGGAGATCAGAGAGTTACACAAAACTCCTGGCTCCTTGTTGTTATTTAGAGGCAAATAATTAAATGGAAGGAGTGATGGGCTAAACCTGCTTAGGAAGGGAAAAAACCCACTCCCAAGCTTCAGCAGCCTGCCTTTGTGCAGTGAAACTCTGCCCTGCTCCCAGAAGAGCCCAGTGGCTTCCAACAGCCCAACTCAAAAAGAAAGAGGCTTTTTAATGCTCTTGTTCTGCCTTCTCAGCAATCCGACAGCCCCAGACCCCCAGCAGCGACTTAACTGCTAACAGTCCCCAAGGACACAAATCTTCATCGTCAGACACTTTCTTACACCTGTGTGAAGTGAGGGTAAACCAGCACCACGCCGCTGGCTGGTGCTCAGACTGCCCAGCGGTACCACAAGGTAAATAACTGCATCAATCTGGAAGGAGAAGACTCCTGAGTACGAGGCAAGTTTGGATCATCCTTCTCACGGCATCATTCCAGCTGCACAGGACCAGGCACCTCCACAGCCCTTCCCATCACTTGGGACCCAACAAGAGCCCAGCATCCAGGATCAGAGCAGTACCTGCAGCATGCCATGGCCACAACGTCTGCGGGGCTACTCAGGTGGCTGCAGCCCAGAAGCAGACCCTGCAAAGGGTGTGAGAAGGACTTGGGGGTGTTGGTGGATGAGATGTTCAACATGAGCCGGCACTGTGCGCTGGCAGCCCAGAGAGCCAACAGCACCCTGGGCTGCATCCCCAGCAGCGTGGCCAGCAGGGCCAGGGGGGGATTCTGCCCCTCTGCTCTGGGGAGACCCCACCTCGAGCACTGTGTCCAGCTCTGCTGTCCTGAGCACAGGAAGGACATGGAGCTGTTGGAGCAGGGCCAGAGGAGGCCACAGAGATGCTGGGAGGGCTGGAGCCCCTCTGCTGGGAGGACAGGCTGAGAGAGTTGGGGGTGTTCAGCCTGGAGAAGAGAAGGCTCCAGGGAGACCTTCAAGCCCCTTCCAGTCCCTCAAGGGGCTCCAGGAGAGATGGGGAGGGACTCTGGATCAGGGAGGGGAGCTGCCCCATCCCTGGAGGGGTTCAAGGCCAGGTTGGAGGGGGCTTGGAGCAACCTGGTCTGGTGGGAGGTGTCCCTGCCCAGGGGCAGGGGGTAAGAATGGATGATTTTAAGGTCCCCTCCAGCCTGAACCATTCTGTGATTCTATGAAAGCAGCAGGCTGAAACCCTGCACAAGTGCTTTGGATTGGAAAAACACAAATTTCTACCAAATCTGGAATAAATCTGTGTAGATGTTTCTACACAGCAGGAATGGAGAAGATAAAAGAAGAGCTACTTTTCTTTTGCAAAGAATACTTCCAGGGCCTACTTCAACTTGCAAAGGACTACGCTATTCCAACTGAAATTTTGCGTGTCATTGATACCAGACACCCCAGCTTGGTGTGAAGCTTTGTTCTACTTTTTTCTCAAAACAGAGTTTGTTTAATTCCAACAGGGGGTTCTACAAACAGAACATTTTTATTACCAAAAAAAACCAAACCCCATCCAGCACAAGGCCCTGATCCTGCAGACAGCGCTGTGAGCAGAAACCAGTGCCCACACAGAGTGCTACTGGTTTCAATTGGGACATGTATTTGGCCAGGAACCTGAGGGCTGTGCAGATAACTGCTGCAGAGCAAAGGCCAGCCTTCTAGCGCTCCAGGAAGACTAAATGAAGGACTGCTGCACTGGGACTCAAAACCACACCTTCAGCCTCACTCCTCACCATCATTTTGATCCTAAGCATCATCAACCACTGCATTTCACCAGGACAGGTTAGAAGTCACAGCTGAGTCACGTTGCCCTCCTCAACACCACAGTAGGTTCTTCATCTCTCAAACAATGAATTTTAAGAATTGACGATGTGACTGAGAGTGACACAAAATGTGCCCAGTTTAGACACCCAGCTATGAAACAACTTTCAAGATGTCTGGCTCTGAAGTGATGAGCATCTTTAGTATCCTCTGAACTCTGATAGTGGTAGAGGTGATCCCTTCTTCTACACTTCCATCACAATGCCCGCAGTTCTCAGTACTTCTCAGCAACACACACGCTCTTCAAGACCAATTTCAGCCCTACCAAAGCCTCCGGAAGGACAAAGGAACTGCCTTTCTTCACTTCTCAGTACCAGCTGCAGCACGGCAGGGAAAACAACAGGGAACTGGTAGCAACTCTGCTGCGCGGATACTGGGCTGGGGACAAATAAGGACAACTCCATTTTATACCTGGGTGGCCTAGGAATACAATAGGAGAAAATACAACAGTAGTCAAATGAGTTAAGTTTCAGATGAGCTTCTTTAGGCTAAAAGATGCTGTTTTGCTGTGGTGACTAGCTGTGGCTCCAGCACATGGAAGGCTCAGCCGAGGGCACAGCACCGTCCCATGCCCTGCACAGAGACCTGCCAAGACACTCTCCAAACTGAGCATCACACCAGAAAGCACCACCCCAGCACCCGGAGGGAGTCCTGCACGTGTTGGAAAGGGGCTGAGAGACTGAGCCTGCTGGGACCAGTGCAGCCACCCTGTTGTAACTGGGAGTTTTGTTGCTGGTTCTGTTAATTCAGCACCAGTCTTGACTCCAGGGAAGGTGCATTCCCATCCTGTCCCCGGTGGCACACGAGCCCGCAGCCAAGGAATCACCACCCAGCAACAGATTTTGCTGCTGGCCTTGGAAACATGCTAAATATAGACGTATTTTTTGGCTCCTCACAAAATGGAAGGAGTCCGAAGGACCATATTTCATCAGCTTCTTTGCCAACTAAAGCCAGGAGGGAAAAGCACACGGACTGCGCTTCCCAAGGCTCGAAAAAAAATGGGTATTAAAAATAAATCATTAAAGGATTTTATAAGAGTATCTTCTCCCCCTTTCTTCCCACACACTCCCCCACCCTTACAGTAGGCTGCTGGCGTGTGATTGACTCTGTGTTGCCAACTCCAGTCATGCTGTGATGGCGCATACTGTAAATGGCTGGCATCTGACACTAGCTAACATGACAGCAGCTTGCAGTGCCACAAAGCCAGCTGTTCGAGCGCGGCACTGATGGCAGCACACTCCAACCCCGTAGAAAAACCTGCATTACACCTGGCTGTTTGGAGTCTGCTGGGCTGCACCTTGTCATCTGCATCCTAGCTTGGAGGGACGCAAAGAACCACAGAATCATCATGGTTGGAACGGACCTCTCATCATCTGCATCCTAGCTTGGAGGGACGCGAAGAACCACAGAATCATCATGGTTGGAAGGGACCTCTGAGATCACCGAGTCCAACCATATGCACACACACACACACAAAAGCCCCACAGTCCTGGGCACTAGAGCATGCCCTGCAGTGCCACATCTACACGTTTCTTAAATCCCTCCAGGGATGGGGACTCCACCACCTCCCTGGGCAGACTGTTCCAGTGCCTGACCACCCTCTCAGCAGAATCATAGAATCATCTAACTCTGACAACAACAACAAAAAAACCAAACAAAAACCCCATCACTAAACCATGTCCCCCAGCATCATGTCAACCCACCTTTTGAACACCTCCAGGGATGGTGCCTCAACCACTTCCCTGGGCAGCCCATTCCAATGCTTGATAATCCTTTCAGTGTAAAAATTTTTCCTAATATCCAACCTGAACCTCCCCTGGTGCAACTTCAGACCATTTCCTCTGCTCCTGTCATGATTCCCTTGGGAGAAGAGGCCAACCCCCACCTCTCTCCAACCTCCTTTCAGGGAGGGCAATGAGGTCTCCCCTCAGCCTCCTCTTCTCCGAACTAAACATGCCCAGTTCCCTCAGCCTCTCCTCGCAGGACTTGTTCTCCAGACCCCTCCCCAGCTTGGTGGCTCTCCTCTGGACACGCTCCAGCACCTCAATGTCCTTCCTGTAGTGAGGGGCCCAGAACTGAGCACAGCCCTGGAGGTGAGGCCTCACCAGTGCCGAGTACAGAGGCACCATCCCTGCCCTGCAGAAGAGCATGCTGCCCACTGCCCCAGTGCCCTCAGCACGCTGCACAGATCCTCTCCTCCCTGGCTGAGGAAGTGAGCTGACCTGTGCTGCAGAAAGAAGGCTTCCAGCACAAAGCCAAGGCTTGCTCACGTTCGCACCAGTAACGCAGATCGTTACGGTCTCTTTAATCCCGGACGCCAGCGAGGGGGTTCCAGAGCAGACACGTTTCTGGTTTCAATGACTGCACTGTATGTCCCGTCAATCACCAGCAGTTCTCATGTGAAAAATCTTTAAGCTAATGTTGCTTTTCACACGCTGGAGGCTGCAGTAGGCTTGTGCCCTGACTGTGCTGTCTCTCCCACAGACACTGATGACATGTGCAATGACTGACAGCAAAAAGAATGAAAAGAGACCAGGCAGGAAAGGATTTCCATGTTTTGCACAAAACCAGGCACCAAAACACAGCTTGTCTACATAATTTTTCCCTGCATGAAACAGCAGATTTCCACCCCCCCAAGAGGAACTCAGTGGGGAGGCACGTTCAGAGACGCACTGGCCCTGCTTACTCAGTGCCTGTCGCTCCAGCGCCGAAGCACGAAACACCCTCTGCTTTCCATCCCACTCAGCACACACGCAGAGGGCTGCTCCTCCTGGCAAGGGATCCTCACTCCTGCCAGAGCCTTGCATGGCTTTCACACACGCCTTTACAACCTCAGCCACAACAGTGTCTGCCCCTGCACCTGGAGAGCGGTGACCTTGATGAAAGGGCAAGTGTAGGTGCTGCACCTGGGGAGGAAGAACCCCCTGCACCAGGACAGGTTGGGGCTGACCTGCTGGAGAGCAGCTCTGAGGAGAAAGACCTGGGAGTCCTGGTGGACAACAGGATGCCCAGGAGCCAGCAATGGGCCCTTGTGGCCAAGAAGGCCAATGGCCTCCTGGGGGGCATCAGGAAGAGTGTGAGCAGCAGGTGGAGGGAGGTCATCCTGCCCCTCTGCTCTGCCCTGGGGAGGCCCCATCTGGAGCACTGGGACCAGTTCTGGGCTCCCCAGTTCCAGAAGGACAGGGAACTGCTGGAGAAGGGACAGCAGAGGGCTACAAAGATGATGAGGGGCCTGGAGCATCTCTCTGATGAGGAAAGGCTGAGGGACTTGGGTCTTTTTTGTCTGGAGAGGAGAAGACTGAGAGGGGATCTGATTAACACCTATAAATACTTCAAGGGTGGGTGTCAGGAGGATGGGAGCAGTCTTTTTTCAGTGATGCCCAGGGACAGGACAAGAGGGAACAGGCACAAACTTGAATATAAGAAGTTCCACCTAAACATGAGGAAGAACTTCTTTCCTGTGAGGGTGGCAGAGCCCTGGCAGAGGCTGCCCAGGGAGGTGGTGGAGTCTCCTCTAGAGACATTCAAAACCTGCCCAGACACGTTCCTGTGCAACCTCCTGTGAGTGGCCCTGCTCTGGCAGGGGGTTGGATGAGATGATCTCCAGAGGTCCCTTCCAACCCCACAGCATTCTGTGATTCTGTGACCACGCTGCAGAACTGGCTACAGAGCACGAACTGTCATGCAACAGCGGGAAGCAGAAAGTGGGGAGCCCTGGGCTTTATCCCTGTGCCCACACAGCACAGCTGAGAGCACGTATCAAGCAGCACATGCTGCTCCTGGTCTATCCCTACTGCTACCTCTTCTCTAAGAAAAGAGAGGTACTGGGAGGCAGACTTGGTATCCAGTAAAGCCCAAGCCAAGTCCTTTGTCCACCTTGTAGGGACTCGCAGCTTCAATGTCACCCTCCCAGGACCCACCAGGGTGCTGGGAACACTCTCCATCCACCACCCCAACTCAGGTGCTTCGTGCTTGCCATGGTTTGTCCTTAAACAATTTGCTCCAGGGCTCAGCAAGCGACATGCTGGCTGCATCATGTGGGTCCTCCGGCCACCTCTGCTGCATCCATCACATCCCCTCACCGCCCGGGTACAGAGCTGTGCTGGAGAGGGGGAGACAGCTGTCCATCTCACTGCTGGAGCAAACACCTTCTGCTCGGCAAACAAGATCAAATAGCATGGAAATAGCATGTTTTCAACTGGAAAACAAAGGAGGCTGGAGCAGACAAGTCAGCCTGATCATTAGAGAGTGTTACGTCTCACAGATAGGTGTTTGTGCAGCCAAGCTGTCACTCGCTGCAGTTCAAAGCCTAGCTCTCTTCATACCTTATCTGCAATTCCTTTCTACAGGCTAATGAAACGTTAAAAGTTATGCTGCCAACCGAGTCAGTGAGAAGTACAAACTTGCAACCTCCCTTGAACGTTGACCCTGGCACAGTACATCAGATAACTCCCGCTTAATAGCAAAGCTTTTCTCCTTGCAGCAGCTCACTGTTACAGGGGTTTTAAAAGCATAACTCATGTACAACTCACTCCTCGAACGTATTCTCATGGAAGGCTGTTAACCCACCTACAAGGATGCTAAAAAGCAGGTCTAGAAGGACACAGAGAAGTGACACACCATCCCTGGGTATACACAGATCAACTCCACCTACTTGTACCTATTATTTGTGTATTTCCCAGACAAGGGACTCCAACACATCTACTCTCCTCCCAGCTGTAAAGCTCTTCCTCATTCTCAACTGCAGTTTTGCTCCTCCTGCAACTGAAGCCTAAACCTTGGCATACCCCAGAGGGCCAGAAGAGGAATTATTCCCTCCCTCTTTGAGGAAAGGCCCATACTCATGACAAGAAGTATTTCATACTGCTTCTATTGAACTTGCACCCCTTTTCTACAGGCTATTTTTCTGACCTGTCAAGATTATTTGTAACCCCAGAGCTGGTTCTCTATAGCTCCTCCCAGCTCAGAGCACCCTACAAGTTCAACAAACATGCTCTCTATTCCATTATTCAAGTCATCAGAACAAAATAAGACAAAACGGAAGAGTCTCGCCAAGCCCATAGTTCTGGACTGCCACTAAACTCAATTTTCCAAGCAGTTGTGGGCTGTCACATCAAAGTTTCCCCTATGCTTTGTTTCCTCTCTTGCTTGGAAACAGACTGATGCCGCATCAGAGCCTCCCAAATCTAATGCTAGTGCTCCATCCTCCATATCTCTCTGAAATAAGCCATCTCAAAGGCTTTCCAGTTCTACTGGTTTTCCTGTTTTTCTCTGGACATCTGTAGGGATGCTGGAGACTTAGTCCCCTCGCCCCTCCTGTGCCAGCTCTCCTGTGTGGCATCAAGCATACAGTTGCACACAACATTTGGTACAAAGGATCTGGTGGTCTGAAGCTACTTGTAATAACAATAAAAAAAAATATACAGCACAACTAGTTGCTGACATTTTTCAAATGCAGGTGTAACCTGCATTTACAGAGAGCCCAAAGACTGCTGTGATGGTGTGGATCCTGCTGAGAAGCAGCAGCAAAATGTTATCTTTGAGGCAATCAGAAGGGAAACAATGTAGACTTCCCATCACAAAAATGTTTCAAATTATGTGGCTAAAAATGCTTGAGTTCAGGTTAATCTGGTAGCTTCCAGATATGAATGATACAGACCCTGTGAAATGCATGTTCTGGCTAGGAACAAGCATCGTTCTTGAATACAAGTATTCGCTGGAAATGGGATTCAAGCAGTCCTATAAAAAGCACAAGACACAGTTTTGCAACATCTCTAGGACGAGCTTTGCCTAACTCCTTCAAACGTCGCACCTCTGGGATCCAAAGAGCCACCTCCGTGAGCTTGTGCAGACAGATGAGGAGAAAACCGCTAAAACCACCCCGTGTATTATTTTGGCTTAACTCTGCTCCCCTGCAGTCACTCCAGAAACCTCTCTGGATGTGACACTGTTCTGAACGATGTTCTAAGCTGCAGCAGCAGCGTGTCAGCTCTGACCCGGGGCTGCTCCGGTGAAGAGGGACACGTCTTTTGTCAGGGAACAGAGGACAAGAGTCAGACCTGCCTTTCCACGCAGCTTCCGTGGAAAAACCTGCTTATCTGTCCCAAGCTCCCAGGGCTCCCAACACTCCCAGCAGGCTCCAGGCAGCCCCAGCTCCTCGCTGAAACAGCCACTGAACTCCATGGCTTCAACGAATGTCAGGTCAAGCCCTTTCTGCTGAGCAAACTGAGACTCGATTTTGACTGAAATGAGTGAACCCTGACGTTTTGCATGATTTCAAATGAAAGCAGGTGGCATTTGGCAGCTGCGACAAGAGTTTTGGGTCCTTTTGAACTGAAAGCTGAGGGGGAAGCTCGGTGGCACGTGCAAGTACAAGGCAGTTAGAAAGCCCTTGGGGCAAACCAAGCAGCAGTGCTGTGCTTGCCCCGCTGAAGTACTGGTACATTCTGCACAGTCCCAGTCTGCCCAGTCCTCCTCTCCCTCCAGTTGTGGGGCAGCGCCCTGGGAGGCTGACTGGGAGGTAAAGAAAACTAACTTTAGGGGTTTAGGCTTAAAAAAAAATTATATTCCTCTGCAGCTTTCAAAGAGCAGGTCAGACAAACACAGCCACTTCAGCCCAAGTAGGGTCTTCACATTCAGCGGATTAGAAAAATGCAGAAGGAATGGGAAGCAGAGACAAAAATCCTTGGTTAGCCCATTGGTGCTGCTCTTCAGCCTCCCTGTCTCGCCGCCCTGCCAGGCTATTTTTGTTTTGCAGGGAGACGGAAGGAAGAACAGGAGGAAGAAAAACGTCAGCATCGTTTTTACAAATGTATTCAAGTCCAGAGAAAAGCTGCCAGCAGCTGAGGGGACTGCTGAACAGCCACTGGTAGAGACCCACAACACCTCCATCTCTGTCATTCCAGCCTTTGTCTCTGGAAGCCACAGACACAAACCAGGGGTGAACCCCACTGGCTTGGGGCACACTCTGTGCTGAAGCCCCTCTCCAGCACAGGGCTGGGAATCAAGCTGCCCCTGGCAACCAGAGGCAGAGCTGCCGTAGCACATGGCCTCGCTGACGGGGCTTTGGTCACCTACTCATCGTGGGAAGGGACAGGTCTCCATCAATAGGTGTGATGTGAGGAACAGCAGCAGTCTTCCAGTCCCTAAAGGGGCTCCACGAAAGCTGTGGAGGGACTCTGGATCAGGGAAGGAAGCCACAGGACGAGGGGGAAGGGGTTTAAACTGAAAAAGGAGAGACTGAGATGAGCTCTGGGGAAGAACTTGTTTGCTGTGAGGGTGGTAAGAGCCTGGCCCAGGTTGCCCCGAGAAGCTGTGGCTGCCCCATCCCTGGAGGGGTTCAAGGCCAGGTTGGAGGGGGCTTGGAGCAACCTGGTCTGGTGGGAGGTGTCCCTGCCCAGGGCTGGGGGTGGCACTGGGTGGGCTTTAAGGTCCCTTTCAACCCAAACTGTTCTGTGAGTCTATGATTTTGTCCAAGCAGGGGACCTGCTTCCCATCATGTGGCAGGAACAGTTTAGCAGCTGAACAATTTCACCAGTACATAGATATTAAAAGCAATAAAAAAAGGAAGTATACTGAGCATGCACAACATTACTTCACTCGCACCAGGGTAAGAGACAGTCATCAGATGGAAAATGCTGGGAACAAATAGATGCACAGCATGGACAAATCCTACTGCAGATGCTGGTCCTTTCAAATAGTGTGTACAGAACTGCAAAGCACTTGGACAGGGGGTTTCTTGAGATGAGACGCACTCTGCTGGGATTGAAGCACACTTATCTAGGACTCTCTTACAAAGTCTGCAGCCTCAAAGCGTTTGTCAAGCTTGTTTTTGTTACGTGGCTCAAACCAGAGCAGGAGGAAAAAAGAAGAACAACCCCAAGCAGAGACAGCAGTGCTTCTACATCTCTGTCTCCTTTTTCGGTGTCACCTTAACCAGTGACAGTTACTCAGCCATTGCCAAGGACTTCAAACCACTGACCTCAGCAGGCAAACGCAGCTCCACACAGAACCTATGGCTTGTTAGCACAGAGCTCAAGTATTTAAGCAAGAACCATCACCCCACCATTTATTTTATTTTTAATTTTAATTAGAAAAAGGGAAGGGG
>NW_015094505.1:949722-969179 GCF_001431845.1 Calidris pugnax
GGGGGAGGGAGGGGGGAGAGCATGAAACTACCGAATTCTGGTAGACTCTAAGCAGCCACAGCCATGGGTCCAAAACTCCCAAATCCTCATTCACCTGGCAATTAGGGGAGCCAAGAGCCGCTGTGAGTGAAGTTTTACTTTTTTGCACAGTGCTGAATACAGCAATGTTCTGCTGAATTTCCCCAGGACAGCAACAAAGAGGTCACGGCTGTCCTGCTTTCACGCAGGATTTTCATTTTAAGCTGTTTTGTTGTACTTGAAGGTTCTTACAAACTCGGAGCAGTTATTTTGTTGGGGAAAAGCCCTGTAGCTCCTTCATTATATTTTTACATCTTGACAACTCTTTCCAGCTCTGTTCTCCTGCCAAGCTCTCTTCATTCAGGCCAATGGTATGCTCTGTTATGCTCAATGAAAAACATGTATTGATTTTAACGTTTTTGGTTTGTGGAACATTTTTGCTTGTTCCAAGCAACGGACAGTGTTTACCACGGTCCAAGAAATATATATTAAAAGAGTACAGCGCTATCAAAGTATGCTTTTTATGAGCTGCAGAGCTACAGAGCAGAAAAACATGTTTATCTGAGAGATTACTATTTGCAATGAACTGCAATCTCATTCCACAAAAGACAGAAATAAAGACTTCATCGAGCTCCTTTCTTTTGTGTCTGCTGATACATTTTGATTAAGCTACGTTTTGTGAACCGTATCAGTCTATTACCACCACACATCTGAAACGAGGTTAAAGCAGAATAGAAGTATCATCAATTTAAGAGTTCTGAACTGATCATTTTTAATGCCTTCCAAGTATTATTCTGCTACTCTCCAAGGTTCAGGAATGCAGAAAGCACAATAAAATAAGTTTCTTTAATACGGTATCAAATACAGCCTCTCTCCAAGCAAAATAAGCTTTTACGGCCATCCCTGGCCACAGACCTGCTCAAGCAACTGATCGATAACAATTAGGAAGGCAGGCATTTAGCGCCCGGTAAAGAGAGCACCTTTAGAGGCACGTTTAGCCCTGGGATCACTGCATGTCTTTAGAGTAGGAGGAGAAGCAGGTGACATCCTGCCAACAGTAATACTCCTGAGAGGGAGCGTTTCAGTGTGGGACTATTTGAAAGTAAAGAAATCAATTCTACCTGGAAGACAGAAACACCGGCACGCCATTGATTTTTCTTCTGTAATAAATTACCAAAAAAACCCCACGCCAGCCTCTGAAACAATATTGCACAAGTACTGTATTAGCAAAACCCCACAGAAAAACAAACAAAATAAAACTCCTAAGATGTCTTCCACCTTTCCTCTCCCTCAGTTCTGTCCCTTGTGACTGCTCTTAGACCAGGCCAGCTTTTGAAAATACCAAGTGTAGTTTCTCTTCTCCCTTAAACCACTTTTTCCTTGCAAATCCCATAATCCAATTCTACAACTTTCACCGACTGATTGAATCTGTCAAGGTCATACGGAAAGTTGATGCTTCTGACCTTCCTCTACCTACAGTGTCTGCTGAATATTACAACTGCAGCAGGCGAACCGCTCCGAGCCAGAGCCAAGCAAAGTACATTAAAGCCCAGGAGAATAAATGTTAAAGCACTGTGTTCGTGAATGCAAATAGCGGGTGCGTGACCACCTCCGGCAGCCTCGCTCCTTGAGTTTACACAAGGGAGAAGGCAAACAGGGAAGCGCAGAGATTGATAACCAAGTGTCTGACCCAAACCCCTCCCTCCCATCCTGCAGAGGGTAAAGCCATGCCCAGAAAACCTCATTTGCTCTGTGTTTTGGAAAGCAAATGAAGCTGCAAATAAAAACATTGGTGGGTGGCTGGATTTGGGTTGTTAGAGGGCTTTTTTTGGTTTTGTTTTTTTTTTTTTAAGAACTTGGCAGAATATAACTATTTACCAACTGAGGATTAGACCAATTTTGTTTGTGTTGTTGCTTTGCTCAGAAAGCAACAGCTTAATGGGCACAAACAGATTCCTGGTTTTCAAAAAATAATGAAAAAATTAAAAAAAAAATAAAATTAATTCCATCTGGGCTGACCTGACAATTCCCAGGGAGAATCTTCAGTCTGGAAAAAATAACTCTGCAGGATGTGCTTCAGCCCCAACCACTGAGGGGCTGCCAGGGCGTAACTCAGCAGCACGGCCCACAGGGAAGGACGCTGGCCGGGCTCTGCTACACGCACCCATGACTCCTGCTGGGGCACACCATGGCACCGCCACCCTGCCTGTCCACCCTTCGGCTGGAAACACCAAGATCTGCCAGAAGAGGACAGGACGGTCCCTCTCTGCATTAGCTTGAGCCACCAGAGGAGGTGACTGCAGGGGAGCAGGCAGATGCAGCCATACAGGAAGATGATGCCCTCGGTTGTCTCCGCAAGGTTTGCTCCCAGACGTCTGTCAGAGCCCGGGGTCTGATGCTCCAAGGGACAGAAGACCTTTCTGCTCTTAGCTGAGACCTGCCCAACAGCAGAGAGCAAAGCCAGCTCCCCCTGATGCCCAGCCCACTGATGTCTCTCATAGAGTCATAGAGTTGCCCAGGCTGGAAGGGACCTCCAAAGGCCATCTAGTCCAACCCCCCCGCAGTCAGCAGGGACACCCCCAACTAGACCAGGTTGCCCAGGGCCTCGTCGAGCCTCTCCTTGAATATCTCCAGGGAAAGGGCCTCAACCACCTCCCTGGGCAACCTGTTCCAGTGCTCCACCACCCTCACAGTGAAGAACCCTCTCCTCATCTCCAGTCTAAATCTGTTCCCCTCCAGCTTGAAGCCATTGCCCCTCGTCCTGTCACTGCAGGCCTTTCTAAACAGGCTCTCCCCAGCCTTCCTGTAGGCTCCCTTCAGGTACTGGAAGGCTGCCATTAGGTCTCCTTGGAGCCTCCTCTTCTCCAGGCTGAACAACCCCAGCTCCCTCAGCCTGTCCTCGTAGCAGAGGTGCTCCATCCCCCTGATCATCCTTGTGGCCCTCCTCTGGAACCTCTCCATCAGGTCCATGTCCTCTCCAGCTTGTCTCCTACTTCCACTTTTCTCTGTCCCGCTGCTTGGCTCCCTTCACCGCTGCCTGTCCATCCCTTCCCTGCTGCACACTGAAGCCACCTTCTCCCACAGCGGTGGCTCTCTGGTTCACCAAAGTCAGGTTCACTAGAGACCAAGCTTTGTGCTTGTGCTCCTGTTTCAGCCAGCACCCCACCTCCCCATTGCTCCAGCTTAGCAGAGAAGCTACCAGACTACCAGGAGAAGGGCTGAGAGAAGATCTAAACTAGATATAAGGGAGAAATTTTTCACAATGAGGATGATGAAACACTGGCCCAGGTTGCCCAGAGAGATGGTTGATGCTCCATCCCTGGAAGGGTTCAAGGTCAGGTTGGACAGAACAACCTGATCTTGTTGAAGATGTCCCAGCTCATTGCATCTAGTCCAACCCAGACTAGATGCCCTTTAAAGGTCCCTTCCAACCCAAACCATTCCGGGACTGTGTGCCACCAACTCCACGTGCCCTCACTCATCTCCAAGCAAAAAACTGCAAATTCTTCTGGTCCGTGTCAGGCCTCAGATTTCACACCCAAGGTATCATGAACTTGTTGCTGGTCAAAGCATTAGGGGTGCAGATACAAAAAGCACCTCCAAGAGAGCTCTTGCAATCTGGTAAGCACAGCAGGCAAGGACCACACATCTCACCCAGGCCCTGGCTTCCAAGGAGGGCATCCAGGCCAAGTGACATTGAATCACGGCCCTCCTTCAGCTAGGAGGCAGCAAGGCTTGAAGAAAAAGGAAGGGAAAAAAAAAGAAAGAAGAAAAAAACCCCACCAAACAAAAAGAAATCCTGCCTTGCCTTAGGCAAATATTCCACCTCAGTTAGCTTTTGCAGAGTGATTTATTTTAGCGTGCTGTTTATTACAGCCAGTAACGTATGCACATTTAAGTCACAGAGGGGATTTTTCTTTTAAGAAAACACCTTTAGAAGTGCTGTTTAAGAAGCGCCTGGCACTAGAAAGCAGATATGTGACCGATCTTTGCTACCACCTCAAGCGAAAGGGAGGTTAAGGCAGTGTAAATGCTTGTGAGGAGCTGAGCCCACAGGGCAGCACAGCAAGCCTTCATGCATGGAAGTAAACACGAAGGGCTCACAACGCCAAAGATAATGCACTGCCATCTCTATGGGCAACGGGGAAATTTTGCAATAACACAGTTCTGGGCTAAAGCAGCAAGCAGTGGGACACGTTTAGCTGCGGTTCACAGAAGTACAATGCAGGCAGCCAGCCTTAAGGGACAGGAGGCCAAATTCTGAAACCTGAAAACCTGTTAATTTACGATGGATTTATTAAAACAGCCTCAGCCAGAGCAAAGCTTCAACCTGTCCTAATTACAAGACTCCTCACGGGCCCCTGGTTCCCGCAGTCTGTTATCTAGTCTCACGAGGGCCTGTGCGGATTCACACTCCCCAACCTCCCCCAGCCAAAGCTGATCTCTGAGCCCAGCCAAGGACCAAACCCTGGCACTATAAATCCAGGATTCAGAGTCACTAGGGTCAGGTACAGCCCAAAGACCCCACCAGCAAGTGAGAGCAGCCCGTTTTCTTCGCACAGCACCAGGAAGGGGGGGATTAACTGATAACGTATTTTGTAGAAACCACGGTTCCAGAGGCTGAAAGGTTAATTTCACATGGAGCTGCAGCCACAGATGAGATCTGTCCCCTCTCCTGTAACAAGAGCTGTAGGACAGGACACTGAAAAGTTTGTAGGGCCTTCTCGGGTGGGTGTATCCACTTTCTCCTGAGGGATGCAACTTTTGCCCTGCCAACAATCCTGACCTAAATTCTCCTCTGAGCGGCACTGGTGTGAGCGCCAGAAGAGCTAAGAAAGGAATGTGTCGTGTGTGTGTGCACGCGTGTCTGTCCGTCTGTCCCCGCAGACCGACAGGAATGGAACTGATCAGGGCTTGCCTTTCATTTGCTTGGCTTTTTGGAACTTGGTGGGTTTTTTTTTTTTTAATAACTGCCAGATTTGCTTATTTAGGTTTGAGAGCACAACAGAAAAGCTGGGGGAGGCAGAAGCAACTAAAGCACATAAATGTGGGCACACTTGCTTTTTCAGGCTTCGGTCACAAAAAGCAAACTGAGCAAATTACTGTGGGCTCTTTTCTGCCCTTTCCATGTTACTGCTCCACTCCCCAAACTCCTGCCCTCATCATCCACTCTCCTATCCTCGTCCCGGGTGCAGTGCACACCACCCACCCTCAACCTTTTGCAGATGAGGAGGAATGCACGGATTAGCTTTTAAAGGCTGTTTTCTACTAGAAAGCAACCTCGACGACATGACTTCCTTAGGCAGGCAGATACCTGACCTCATACATTCTGCTTCTGTCACTTCAGACACAACACAATCCCTTCCTAAGAGGGCAAGGAGAAAAAGACCTTTCACTGCCCTCATCGGCTACAGCCAGGATGAGTCAGCTGCAATGCACAAAACTCATTTGATTTTAGGGAAGAGGGGGCCCATACCTCTCCAGACTGGCTAGGAGAGGTTTTTTCCTGCAAGGAAGAGTGACCTCTCTTGAGGACATCTGCAGCCTCTCCGCCACGTGAGAGGAGTAGCTGCAAAGAAGCTCCAGTGTCATTAGCGAGTCTGGAATGCAGCACAACGTCAGCCAACACCCGGCTGGAAAAAATGCTCTCATTCGCTTCAACCCAGATAGATGGGTTTCTGATAGGGCCCCGGCGGAAATCCCTGCACAGGCTTTTAGGCAAGTACCTCTGATAGAAAGAAAGAAAGAATATGAAGGGAAGTGTTAACATTTTTTCCTCTGGCTGGGCTAAGCTCTGAAAGGATGTTTAAAAATCATTCTCTGAGAATTAGCACAATCAAAACGACAACAAAAATCTTTTTCAGGGGTGTTTCTGTCCTAGCTACTGTGAGCTCTGTTCTGAGGAAAGACTTCTAAAGATTCTACGTTAACCTGAAGAGTTCAGGAAAGCCACACAGAGAAACACAGAACAACAATGAAAATCCTCTTAATTCAATCTGCGCTTTATCGCACAAGGCCACAGCAGGGGATTTCTGGCTGTGGGAATATAAATACTCATCCACGCTACGGCTCAGGGTCCCGCTCCGATTCCTACCCAAACACAGAAAGAGACAGTCCCAGCCAGCAGAGTTTTCAGTCTAAACACAGCAGAGGTGGCCAGGGGAAGGCCGGGCCTGCAGGCCGCAGCCCGGCTGCTGTGTGCGGGCCGCTGCAGCGCTGCAGCTGCCATGCCCTTGATGCTTCCCGAGCTCCTGCCTCCCGGCGGGAGGAAGCCTGCCCTTCCCCTCTCTGCATGGCCAGCTAAAAGCCATCCTGCCCATTTGCCTCTCAGACCCCAAGGGACTTTTTTTTTTTCCCCCGCCTCAGCTCTCCCAGCTGTGGTGCAGGAGTGGTTTGAGTGGGCTCTGGTGCCAGGAGAGGTGTGACATGGAGCCAGCAGGGAGGCTGTGCTGGTGCCGGGGGGTAATCCACGTCCCGTCATGCCAGCCAGCAGACGCTGATGGAGCTGACAGTGGCGGGTGGCAGGGGTCCTTACTGCATCACCAAGCTCCTTCATCCCGCAGGAGAGTGCCCTGGGGGGCCGACTCTGCTCCCCCCCTGGGGCTACCTCCACGTCCTCACAACCAAGCTGCAGTTGGGTGAAGGTTTTGGACATCCCTGTCCTGCTTTCACCAACCCTGATGGCTCTCCTGCTCCCAGTGCCTGGGTCACTCAGCCTGCTTGCCTTGCTCCAGCACGCCATGGAGGCCTTACGGGCCGCAGGACTGACACAGCAGGGAGCCAAAGCCTGCGGGGAGGTAACCCTGATGACTGACTTCTTCATCTGCAAGCGCACCAGATGCACCGAGAAATAAAAATGACTGCTGAAGCAACAGGAGAGGCAGAAGGCAAGAGACATCCCGGGTTGCCTTGTTCAGTCCCCACAGACACCACACCTAACGACAGGGATGGAGAGGACGGGGGAGCTGCAGGAGGGCTCAGGGACAAATAAGCCCAGAGGGGAGGAGGAAACAGAGCAGAAAGGAGAATCAGGGCATAAGGCCACAAGTCTTGCACCACAGGAACAAGATTTGGGAGGGCTCTTGCAGAAAGCACCAGGGCCACCTTTAAGGCCTTCCCTACAGCATGTGGGACGGAGCGACATTCCCTCCAGAGACAACTCTCTGTCTCGGAAATCCACTGTTTTATGAAACAGGATTCCCTCACATAGGGAGGGAAAGCACTTTCCTTCCTACAGCTGACCTTGAAAACCATCACCTCTGCCATATCTGGATGACCTTCCAAGCCCTCCTTGAAGGTTCATCGACATGTCTGGCTTCCAACTTCCCACTGCCCTGGCTACTCAGCGCTACTGCAAGGGCTGAAATGCCCAACGAGGCTCTCGCTGCCTCCTGCCAAACTCCTCCAGTGCCTCGGTGCCTGCAGCACCACACGGCAGGGACCCTGCGAGCAGAGCCCAAACGCTGCACAAGGCTGCAGGAACCCACTGTGCGGGATCAAGCATCACTTCACGTTGAGAAAGCAAGCTTTACTCACGCTCTGATCCTTCAGGAG
Source organism: Calidris pugnax (assembly GCF_001431845.1). Classification (NCBI taxonomy): domain Eukaryota; kingdom Metazoa; phylum Chordata; class Aves; order Charadriiformes; family Scolopacidae; genus Calidris; species Calidris pugnax. The sequence continues at coordinate 957,295 of NW_015094505.1, forward strand.
CTGACAGCAAGAGGCAGAAACATCAGTCAGCAGGATCGGCCGGCACGGTTGGGATTACACGCTGAGGTTTTGTTTTCAAACTTTGCCTGGTTGCGGCAGGGCTCTTTAAGGACCTAATCTCCGTGTGACTGTTCCCTGCACCAGCCGTGCCCCTGCGGATAAGAAGGACTTAGGAAAACACCGTCTAATGACGGCTGCGCTCGCTGGCAGGCTGGCTCCAGCTCCACTGCCTCTGTGCCGCCCCTGGCCATCTCCTCCACCCCAGCCAGATACTCCATGCCCCACTGACTGGGAGCCGTTTTCTCTCAACAAGCACCCAGAGCTGCTCAGAGCACCCCAGAGCTGCTCACTCAAAGCAGAAGTAAAGGGACAAATAGAGTTAAAGCAGCACAGTTTGGGCTAGTGGGCTTAAATCCTCATCAGAACCTGGTGTGGGTACTGCTGGGCAGAAATGTGGGCATCACTAATACAACTCAGCTGATCCCAACACTCCTATCCGTAGGGGTTGTTTTGGGGCTTTTCTTGATACCTGTGTAGGAGAGACCAGCTAAAAGCAAGTGCTGTTAGTGCAGAGTACATTCAGAGGCACGATAAAAACTCAGTGCACACCACTAACCAGAATCTGACTGGGCACTGCCTTGTGACACCATACTCGGTCTGTAGGACTAGCTAAACCGCTCCTGGGTCCCATTATTGGGACTGGTAATTAAAGCAGAATTTGTCTCCGCTTTTTAGCAGCCCTCCACACACCTACCCCAGCACAGGGTGAGGGCTGGTGGTGTCCCCAGTGTCCCCACAGCAGGTGTTGGGCCGGGTGGTGGGTCCCTCTCCACCCTGCGGCCACAATAGTTTTAAACAGCACAGGGAGAGAAAACTTCTCCCCCCAAGCACAGGCTGCCACCTTTCAAACAAGGTCAGACACCAACCTCCTCCCCCTCCGCCAATGACCTTATTAGCACCGATCGTGGTTCTAATAATACCCTGTGCTGTAAGCGGGCCATCTGCCATAACATTTCACTACGGAGTCGGGGAATTGCTTGGTTTGAATACACTCATGTCCCAGCAATCCAATTGTCCCCCCTTAGGGACATGCACCTTCCCCCCAGCTCTAAGGCAGGCGCTGCAGAAGGGCAGCTCCGGCTCAAGCAGGGAGAGAGCAGCACAGAGCCATCCCCAGGGACTGCCTCCAGACAGGGGAGCTGGAACCAATACAGGTTAGGGATGGACCTGCTGGAAAGCACTTCTGAGGAGAAGGATCTGGGGGTCCTGGTGGACAGTAAACTATCCAGGAGCCAGCCATGGGCCCTTGTGGCCAAGAGGCCAATGGGATCCTGGGCTGTGGAGGGAAGAGTGTGGCCAGGAGGTGGAGGGAGGTCATTCTCCCCCTCTGCTCTGCACTGGGGAGGCCACGACTGGAATCCTGCCTCCAGTGCTGGGCTCCCCAGTTCCAGAGAGACAGGGAACTGCTGGAGAGAGTCCAGCGTAGGGCAACAAAGATGATGGAGGGCTTGGAGCATCTCCCAGATGAGGAAAGGCTGAGAGAGCTGGGGCTCTTGAGCCTGGAGAAGAGAAGGCTGAGGGGAGACCTTATCAATGCTGACAAGTGTCTAAAGGGTGGGTTGGAGGAGGATGGAGCCGGACTCTTTCCAGTGGTTCCCAGGGACAGGACGAGGGGCAACGGGCACAAGCTGGACCATGGGAAGTTCCACTGGGATGTGAGGAAGAACTTGTTTGGGGTGAGGGTGGCAGAGCCCTGGCAGAGGCTGCCCAGGGAGGGTGTGGAGTCCCCTTCTCTGGAGATCTTCAAGCCCCGCCTGGATGCTCCTGAGTGATGTGCTCTGGGCAGCCCTGCTTTGGCAGGGGAGTTGGACTGGACGGTCTCTAGAGGTCCCTTCTGACTCTGACAATTCCGTGATTCTGTGAAAAGCAGACTTAGAGGTTAAAAATCCCTCACTCCAGCATCGACAGCCTCCAACTCCCCTCTGACGGTGGGGACACTGGGTAACCACGTCACTGAAACCCAAAACCAAGGCCAAACACTAACCAGATGTTCAGAGAGCAGGAAGCAAATCACCAAGGCTGCTGAGAGCAGCGTTACTTCTGTGTCATGGACTTTCCACTGCATGAACAGCAGAAAGATTTTATTATCCTAACACATTAGCTATGGTTAAACTAATGTTTTCACTGCTGTTACAGGAGAGGGGGCTTTCATAACATTAGACAGGTAAACTTGTGGAAGAGCTAACCGTGTTTGACAGCAATTCATTTAGAAAAAGCCAGGGTTTGAAACGGTTTCTCAGTGAGGACATCTGTCCAAAACACCCACAGCCTTGTTACTACAGTAGCTCAGCTCCACTTGGTCTTCAAAGACATTTTCCTTATACTGCTCTTGTGAGCTCAAAAAGCGCAATTAGGCACAGAGACTGACATCACAACACCTTAGAGTAGCCTGTGTCATCGGAAGGCTTTGGAAAGCCAGCTTCCCAAATCCTTGGCCTGTCCTCTAATCAAAAGACCATCATCAGACGTGGCATGAGAGGCCACACGGGGCAAAGAAGGGGGTCAGTGCCTGGTTCTCTGCTGTTTTATGAACAACAGTAAAACAGCAGCAATAAGCTGCACCTGCATGGGGCAACATTCACCCAAATGCCTCAAAGCATTTATTTTAATACCAGCATAACTATATTATTGGGACAGATTTTCAAAGAGCTCAGCTCCTCACTTGGAAATCTAACCACTTATTTAAATGCTCAGTGGGAGATGTCAGATGATGGGCTCTCCAGAAAGCCTGGCACATCTTGTTTGTATTTGTTTTAAAAGCCTCCAAACAGCTCAATTACTTAAATGCCTGTTACTGCACCCTCCTTCAGCTTGGTGAACCAAGTGGCAGAAAGCTATTGTCAGCAAAGGGATTAGATCAAGCTGGTGCTACGCTGCTCAACTCCATCCACTCCACATGGTCGCTCAGAGTCACTCTCCTCAAAGGCATCTTCCATCCCCTTTCCCTCAGCTTGCTTCACTGGGCTAATGCCATCACGGAGCAAGAAAAGTAACTAGGTAGCTTCACTGACACAGCAGCAAGACAGGACACCACGGCCAAGCGTGACCCCCATGCTTACAGGGATCCTCTCTGCTCCAGACTCTCCCCGGGGACAGGAAGTTGCAGGTTTGGGGTGTCTATCTGAATCCCAGTGTTAGCTACCACTATAGATCAGGGATGGAAGATGGAAAGCTTGAAGCTCCTTCCCCACACGGACCTGGCAGTGCCAGGGCTTGCAGCACAGCGCCTGTTGAGGTGCCAGAGCTTACTGTACCAACAAATAACCCTGCCCAGCCAACCTGACTCTCAGCCATGCAAGAATAAAGGCAGGAGGTGCCACAGCTTGCTAGCTGGGCTTCTGCGCCCCATCTCCCTCCTTCGGCACAGAGGAAAGCCCCGGGGCTGGCAGAGCACCCCCTGCACCCACCCTGGGTCCGGGCACAGAGCTTGTGCCCGCAGATCCACACGGGTTGCCAGCTCCAGGTACGGGTGCTGAGCACACACCAAGAAACTCCCCCAAACTGGAAGGCCAAAGGTGGCAGAGGAGATGGCCACAGGTGGTTCTCCCTCTTCGGAGAATGGCTGAGGACCGTTTTCCTCTCCCAAAACCTGAGCAACAGCTCACGTCAGCGCCAAGGAGCTCTTTGCTGCCCACCTGGAATTCTACAGTGCTTAAAATCAGGCTTAAGTACTTTGCAGCACTGGAACCTCAGTCCGGAGGGCTTTGCCCTGAAAAAAGGCAAGTAAGCCTGAGGAGCAGGAGATGGCATGCCATGGCCCGTGCAAGGCTGCAATATGCCCATAAAAGGTTTCAAATTGTATCTGCTTAAGAACACTCAGCAGCTCAGAAGGGTTTAGAGGCGCATTCCAAAAGAATTTCTCTTCTGCTTTTTTAGGCAAGTGCGAGCAGCAGTCAGCACTTTACCATCATCTTCCCCACCAGAACATCGAGGTTACTCGTGGCTGACTTTAACACAGTCAAGGCTGCTGGCCTTCTCCTTTGGGGACGGTGGTTTGCTCACGGCGACGGCCGGGGCCGTGCGAGCTGGAGGCAGGAGCAGAGGCCGGAGGGGAGAGGAGAGGGGAGGAGAGGCCGGCAGGAAAACGCCGCTGCTGGATTTGCTTGGCCTGCCTCCGCCGAGAGGCTGGCCTCCAAAATGCAGTCTCAGGACAAATCTGTAGCCACTGCCCTGCTTTCCAGCACGTTCATGGGGAAAACGCACCCCAGTCTGAGGCCCAAGGAAGAGCTGTAATGAATTAATTTGTTAGCTGCAGGAAGAAAGAGAAGAAGAGAGTGGTGCCATGCCTGCCCCTTGCACCAAGAGTGCCTCCCGACGTGCCAGCCTGCACCTACACCTCTGCCAGCCTCCTCAACCCAACCCAGGGACACCACACGTGAGACACCACCCCCAAACAGCAGGGAACAGCAGAGGCTTCTGCCCCCTTGCAGGCAAGCCCTCCAGAGACACACAGGGTCAGGAGGTCTGGGTCACAGACAGGGCTCTCCAGGTTCAGAAACAGAAGACCTTTAGAGGACATTTCTACAAACACAAGGCTGGACCTGGTGCTACCCCGTGACCGCGCACTGCCACAGCAGAAGATCCTTTCAGTGTCCCCTGATGAGTCAAACCCCAGCCTCACCCCAGCAGGGACTGCCCACCCCTCGGGCACTCCAGGAGGGCTGCCAAGACACTCTGCTTATGGGTACCCACAGGAGGGCGGAACAGTCCCAATGAATTCACCTTCCAGCACAAGGTGAGTGTTAAAGACCCACCAGGGTCCCCACCCCACCGATGCTTTGATACTCACCAGGCCAAAGCCACCCCATGGGCAAAAAGACTCTCACTCCCAGGCCTGGCTCTGGCAATGGCACCCACCGGGCAGGGGAAGAGTCACCTCACCTTGTGCCATCAAAGGGGTCGGATGTGTGACAATGCAAGAGGTCTACCAGAGGTGGGAGAGGATGGTGGGAAGAGACATGCTCCTCCCTACAGGAAGTCATGGCGGACATGAAGAAAAGCGTTCAGAAGTGACTTGCACTGTTACTGATATTAGTTGATGAATGTTTCCACGTTGACCAGGCTGGTGTAACACAGGGAAACCAACACAGATGCTTAAATTTGCCAGGGACCCACTGCAAAGCAAATACCCAAATTCATCTAACATCCACTCTCCACATGAGTAGGAGTCTGAGGTCTGTTTGGTAGATCAATCTGGCATATGAAGGACCAGCACTTTCAGGAGGAAGATGCCCAAGCCTAATCCATTAAGAAAATGTGAACTCCAAGTATTGCACTACTACAAATGTCATACTGAGAGCTTTGGAGGGCATTTCTGTTCCTGACAACTCCTTGCAAGCTTTCACACAGGATCTTAACATCCACCTCTGTACTGATGACAGCAACCCTGCACTGACTAACAATGTGGCCCCTCCAGCTCATATCTCCAGGAGTCCCCAAGGAGCCCTCAATGCTGGGATGGGTCTCACCTCTCATGGTTTCCATCAGAGGTGCACAGTACTCCCAGGGCTTCCTCCACTCTTCCAGAAATGAGCTAATAAGGGAGCACATCTCCAGAATGGCACCAAAACAAGACTATGCACCAGGAAACCTATGCCATCCTGTCTTTCTTGCCATGTTACCCCTGAACAACACCAGAAGGACCTAATGAAGATGAGGACAGGCCCAATCCCATCTCCTTCCACAACACACCTCAAAAATCATCTGCTTGCTTTTAAGTATAGACAAGGAGTTCCTGCCAAGGACTCTGCCTTACATCTTTGCAAAGAGCTGGAATGAATAGGACTTTCCCACCCCTTGCTGCCTGTTGCTGTCCCCGCAGCAGAGTCACCAGGTAACACCAGTCTGTTTCCAGTTACATGCGTTCATCACCCAGCACCTCAACACAGAGCCAGGACCAAGGGAATTTCAGCTCAGATGCTGGACTTCACATTCAGCATCTATGGCCCTCTGTCCTCCAGCTAACCCTGCTGCATGGGCAGTAATCTGCAACGGAGAAGCCAAGGGACAGCTTGGGGGAGCAACCTTTTAAACCAGCAACCTTTTAAACCACGATAGCAAGATTCACCAGTGCTCATCTGTCACAGTTCAACTGTTCAAAAAGTCACAGTTAAATGAAGTGAAACTGCTGGGACATCAAAGAAAACCTATGGATAATGCTACATAAATCAAGCACAGAATCATAGAATTGTCTGGGTTGGAAGGGACCTTTAAGATCATCCCGTCCAACCACCAACCTAACTCTGATAAAAAAGCCCATCACTAACCCATGTCTCTAAGCACTATGTCAACGCAGCTGTTAAATCCCTCCAGGGATGGTGCCTCAACCACTGCCCTGGGCAGCCCATTCCAAGGCTTCATAACCCTTTCTGTGTCAAAATTGTTCCCAATATCCAATCTGAACCTCCCCTGGCACAACTTGAGGCCGTTTCCTCTTGTCCCATGGCCTGTTCCTTGGGAGATAAGACCGACCCCCCCTGGCTACACCCTCCTTTCAGGGAGTTTAACACGCTCGGCACAGACCTCTGTCCTACAGAAAGATCAGTTAGGCACTTTATAGCAGCAAGGTGTATCTTCCCCTGGAAAGTTCAACATGCCCAGGGTGTGTGTGTGTCACACGCCACCCAAGTAACCAACCTGACCCCAACAGAGAGCATCTGCAGTCCAGACACCGGGACAGGATCAGGAGATGCTCAGCCACAGGCACTGCCAGGTGAGCTTCTCTGTCAGCAGTCTCCATCCCACAGCTACGCCAAAACCTTCTGGAGACACTGCAGAGAGTACACACAGCTTGTGTGCCAACTACATTACACTGCAAAAACACAGAGCTGCTTGTAACCCATACACGAGAAGGGATCAGACCTAAATATTGTTTTTCCATTTCAGCTCTCCTATTCTTCTTGAAGTACCACTCTACTTTAAGAGAATTACAATAGAAACAGTTCTTATAAGTAAGTCTAAATACATTTTTCCCTACTTTTATGTGTTATAAAAAGCACTTATGATGTGCCCTAAGACTCAAGAGCATCCAAGACGACACAGAAAGCTGCTGCAAATCTACTTCTCATCACTAAATGCTGTCGCTACGCAGTTAAGTGCCTTCATGACCAATGGAAAGTAAAGGTTTCTCACAAAAGAGACTTGGCTCAACGCTGTTCATCTGGTTTATTTGCATCTCCATTACACTGAGCTGAGACACACAGTCAGAGATTCTCCAAAAATATCTCTATGGTTTTGTTTGCTTTCTTCTTCCTCTATAAGAGTGTAGCCATATGCTAAGTTTAGTGAGTGTTTTTAGTTGTTTCCTAGTTTGGAGTCTATTTAAATGTTTTAAAAATTGATACAACTGCAAACCAGTAACAGTCAGAAATAATTGCAGTGAAGTCAGCATAAACCAGATACAAATTAGCGTGAAAACTACAAGGAACAGCCTCAGGTGAAACAGCTTCACCAAGATATGGTACGTTTACTGCCCAAGCACAGTAAACTTTTTAGACTTTGGGACTTTGAATACTATTACCACATAATAACATTTCTTTTAGAAAACAGACAATTTAGACAAAACTGTACTGTTAGAAACTCCTGATTTTATGCCTGTTCACAGACAACTCACTTTTTTTTTTAATATATATATAGTGCTTTGAAACACACAGTAGCTTAAAGTTTTTAAATTAGATCTCCCAAAGCCAAAATTCATACCCCTGAAATTTTCACCATGCTATTTTCTGTCTTTCAAAACGCTCTTCAAAACTTTGACTTGCATATGGAAACATCTACATTCATAAAGCAAATTAAATAAGCAAACCAAACACCACCACCACACCCCAAAAAGCTGGGCTTGTAACTTTTTTTTAAACCACGAGTCCATAGTGCAGATATCCAAACTGTGAGCAGCATAAATCAAAGCCTCTGTGAGCACCTGGAGTGCATTACCTGCATATTTTTATATAATACGTCACTATCTCCTAACACCCATCTCCCAGCTTACTGCTTAATCAGTGTTTCCAGTGACCAAAGCAAGCGGGTTTTTCCCCCCTTCCTGACATCTTTAGAAACTGAAGAACACAACTAATGATTTGCTGGCCAGGGAATTAAAAGTAGAAAGGCTCATAGCATGCCTGCCTGATCCAGCCTGAATAGGAAGGTTAATGACTGGATGAAGGCCTGCAGACGGCCCACCCCAGCGCCAGGACAAGCCTTTGTAGGAGCTGCCACCAGCCAGCAAACTGTGCCCTGACCCTTGCCAAGAGCACCCACTAAGCACGGGACAGGGCACACCAAGCCCAGAGAAGGGGCAAAGAACAAAGCCCGAGGCCATCTGGCTCTACTGTAATGGCAGTCCACTCCTCTCCCTTGCTCAAAACGTCTCCGAAGTACTGTGGGACCTGCCCAGGAGCTACCATAGAGCTGACCAGCAAGCCCTTGAGGTCACTTCTGGAAGGGGGGTGGCCCAGCGGTGGGGCCAGCTCTCACACCTCCAGACTGCCCTCCACCCAGCAGAGCAGCTTGCCCTTCCATTCACACAGTCTAATTCAGACAACGCTCTTCTTCCAGAATAATGAGGGGGGAGGCGCGAGGAGGGAGCGAGAGCTCTTTTGGCATCCAATTCAAATCTGTGAACAGCTTCTCACAAGGAACTATTTTTAAGTTTCATATCAATCTGCTTGAGAAAGGTTCCTTCTGCTGCCTACCAATGTGCAACCCTCCTTCGAAGAACCCCAGCAAGATCCAGCCCTGCACTTGCAACCTAACCCAGACTGGGTACTTCAGAACCCAATCACCCCCAAACCACAAGGATGCTCCTGCAGAGCGTGTGCCCTGGTGAACCCCACCCCAGCATCAGGGAAGCCCCATCCTCCCGTTACCTTCCAAAGTTCTGTGTGTTCTTCACAAGCTTACAGGTAGCACACATCCACCTGTCAAACAGCCCGCACGGAGGGAGGCAGCGTGGGGAAGCATTACTGCTCTCACCACTGCAATACAGGCCGGAGCGCTAGATGAGATTGAGAAATGAAAAAAAAAAAAAAACAACCCAAGAAAGGAGCTGCAGTAAGCATATAGACACTGTGCATGACCTGACCAGCGAGGTGAAACCATTGTACGCCGGGTTATCAGAGGTTCCTGTAGGAAGGCATTGTTCAGGCTTAAAGAGGGCTGTGAGAAAAAACCCAAGGAACAGCACTACACAATGGATGCAGATAAGCAACCTCTGAACAAAGCCCTGGGTGGCTGCAAGGCAACTGGAAAACTTATTAGCTGCAAGCATTCTATATCCGGTCTCCAATAAAGCAACACAGATGTTCTCCTAATGCCGGGCGTGAAAAGATGAGAAGAGCACTAAGTAGCCATCAAGCCCTGGGCAGGAGAGAGGGTCAGTGTCCAACAGCTGTCGGAGGGAAACAGCGGCTGCGCACACAAAGATCATAGAATCATAGAATTGCCCAGGCCAGAAGGGCCCTCCAAAGGTCATCTAGTCCGACCTCCCCGCAGTCAGCAGGGACCCCCCCAACTAGACCAGGTTGCCCAGGGCCTCGTCGAGCCTCTCCTTGAATATCTCCAGGGATGGGGCCTCAACCACCTCCCTGGGCAACCTGTTCCAGTGCTCCACCACCCTCACAGTGAAGAACCCTCTCCTCATCTCCAGTCTAAATCTGTTCCCCTCCAGCTTGAAGCCATTGCCCCTCGTCCTGTCACTGCAGGCCTTTGTAAACAGGTTCTCCCCAGCCTTCCTGTAGGCTCCCTTCAGGTACTGGAAGGGGCTATTAGGTCTCCCCGGAGCCTCCTCTTCTCCAGGCTGAACAACCCCAGCTCCCTCAGCCTGTCCTCGTAGCAGAGGTGCTCCATCCCCCTGATCATCCTTGTGGCCCTCCTCTGGACCCTCTCCATCAGGTCCATGTCCTTCTTATATTGAGTGCTCCAGACCTGCACACAATACTCCAGGTGAGGTCTCACCAGAGCAAAGTGGCAGAATCCCCTCTCTGGACCTGCTGGCAACGCTTCTTTTGATGCAGCCCAGGATGGGATTGGCCTTCTGGGCTGCAGCTGCCCACTGCCTGCTCATGTCCAGCTTCTCGTCCACCAGCACCCCCAAGTCCCTTTCCTCAGGGCTGCTTTCCAATCCCTCACCCCCTAGTTTGCATTGGTGGCGAGGATTGTTCCAGTCCAGGTGCAGAACCTTGCATTTGCTCTTGTTGAACCTCATGAGGTTCACCTGGGCCCACTTGAGGTTCATCCTGTCCACAGGATGCGTGAGAAAAGCCTCTTCTTAACAAGTCGGAGAAAGGTAACACCTCTCTAGTCACCAGTAAGGGAAGTTATGACCACGAGCCCCTCGATACCTCTGCAAACAGGGCTCTGCACGCCCGGCTCCAGCTCAAGGACAGCCCCGTTGTTGGGGAGTTCAGGCAGCAGGGCGGTTATCTCCCTGGGGAAACGAAGGCTGTCCATGCACACACAGGCTGTGGCGCTGGGGAAGGCACCTCTCAAGGGCACAGCAGACCTGGGGCACTGCTCAGCCACAGCAACCAGAGCTGTGGGGCTGGAGGAAGGGTGGGCTTCCAGACCCACTGCTTGTTTGAGAAGTAGGGTGCAGAAACCGCCCCGCCATCAATCCCTGGCCACGTGCTCCGCACAGCATGACCTCTCCCCACAGCCAGAGCTGTCGGCCCTCCGTGAGGCTTTCCTAAGCCTGAAAAATCTGGAAAATCTGTTCAATGGAAAATTGAGGCCGCCTAACTAGCACATACTGGGCATCTGCTACTGTGTCAAGAGGAAACTGCAACAAGAACATTAGTTAACAGCCTGTTACACAGGAAGCAACGCTGAGCTGTAGAAGATCATACTCAACTCTTTTGGCATCTTTTGCTTTCTCAGGATGGCGCTCCCCATCCCATTCCCCACCGCTGAAGCAGGAGAAGCCTTGGCTTGTGCTGGCAGGTGGGCTTTGAACCCCAGCTCCCCATACGCTCTACGCTGGGTCCTACACATCTCCCAGCCCTAGCTGCAGGGAGAAGGGCTGGCACAGAGGGCCTGGGGGTGCTGCAGATGCCGGACCCCAAGTGTCACCCACCTGGGTGGCTGCACAGGGGACACCTCCCCAGGACGCTGCAAACATCAGGCGAGGGACATGGCACTACCCTACATGGTGTGGCAGCGCTCCTTTCCCTTCACAAATAAGTGCCATAAAATGTAAACACATTAATCTCTTCATTCAAAGTATCCGCACTGCCACCGGCTACAATTCACCAGTTTCAAGGGCATAAAGAACTTGCTTTTTTTCCCCCCCCCCGATAAAAACATTTTTGTCTCTTGTTGTCAGCAAACCGGCAATGTAAATGAACATTTGAAAGTCATTGTATAACTAGAGTCATTGCATATAATCTGATTAAAAAGAGCAAAACCGAACGCAAACAGGAAGCTGGAGCTCCTTGGTAAAAAGGAACAGAAGCGAAAATAGGAAGAAGCCACAAACAGTCAGAAAATGGGTAAACCCACACTAGACTGGATCTAGCCCTGGTCTGATCCTGCACGTACGTAATTCCACTGGTTCTGTTACTCATTATGCTCATAAAAATCAACCCAAATCTCTTCATGCAACAGTTGGAAGTTCAAGTGAAAACTTCTAAGCTTGTAAAATTTATCAGATTCCTTCTAGAAACTCAAATGGGTTAATTCCTCTGATTAAAACATTAAACATAACGTCAAGAGCTCTCAAAAGCAACTCCTCATCCATACTGTCTCAGGCTTTTACCATCCTATTTAAAACACCTCTGAGGAGCCACACTTTTGGGAAAAAGGAAAAAAAAAAAAAAAAAAAAAAAAAAAAA
>NW_015094505.1:969189-971283 GCF_001431845.1 Calidris pugnax
ATTGTCCAGGCTGGAAGGGACCTCCAAAGGTCATCTAGTCCGGCCTCCTCACAGTCAGCAGGGACACCCCCAAATAGACGAGGTTGCCCAGAGCCTTTCCTGAGAAGCACGGTGAAGCAACCCCAAAGGGAGATGCTCACCCCCTCCCCAACTCTGGGCATTTGGTACATTTTGAAAGTCCCTCCTGGAGCGACAAGCACGGGAGAGCCACCCACCGCCTCCGCAGAGCCAAGCCCCGGGGAGAGGGTTCGGCTGCACCCCCGAGAGGCCCAGCAGAGCCACCCTGCCCACAGGGAAAGCCTTTGCCCAGCGCCCCTTTTCCTGGGAGATGCTGCTCTCCAAATATTTTGGAGGTTGCCCAGAGCCTTTCCTGAGAAGCACGGTGAAGCAACCCCAAAGGGAGATGCTCACCCCCTCCCCAACTCTGGGCATTTGGTACATTTTGAAAGTCCCTCCTGGAGCGACAAGCACGGGAGAGCCACCCACCGCCTCCGCAGAGCCAAGCCCTGGGGAGAGGGTTCGGCTGCACCCCCGAGAGGCCCAGCAGGGAAAGCCTTTGCCCAGCGCCCCTTCTCCTGGGAGATGCTGCTCTCCAAATATTTTGGCCGTTCCTCACCTACAGGAGGGTTGGAGTACATCTGTCTGCAGGAAACGCACAGAAAGCTGACTCATTATCTTAAAACGCTGCTTTCGTTTCTGCTCATTAAAAGCACATTTCAGTCCCCTGCGCGGCCGATGAGCTCCGGACACAAATTAAAGCACTGGGATTCGGTTCTCTCCTTCTCTCATTTCATTCACTGCCCACAACGTGTGTTCTCCATTTCCAGGACAGCAATGTCACACCTGAGCTACCACCAGAAAACACTACGGATAATAAATAATAATAATAATAATATCAACAACTAAAATCCTCTCTTCCACTGCCATGCCCGGTGCTCCGGGCAACCGGGATGACAGGCCAGGATCCAGGCAACGGATGTCAGACCCAAGGGTGATTTCAGGAGCTGCATCCCACGCCAGCAGCATCCTTCTCTGCAGAAAGAGAGCAAGGCCCCGTGGTTCTGCACACCCCGCCGCCCGGGAGAAGGAAACGCGTAGGTCCTCACCTTTAGGGAGTCAAAGCAGGCAATAACTCGACCGTTTTCCACATGGCAACTCCGTGACGGATGGGCGAACTTGCACTCCGCGTCAGACCGAGAACAAGTCCCTCTCTGAAACTCTCGACACACTTCTAACGTCAGCCATTTTGTGTCACGAACCAGGGAAACGTTTACAGCCATATTAAAAAAAAAAAAAAACCCAAAAATTATAATGCAAGCAATCGCGCCCTTCTTCAGGGCAATATTTACTGCTGATCTTTTTTTTTTTTATTAGTATTTTTTTCTTCTTTTTTTTTTTAAAAAAAGGGTAAAAAAGTGAATTCAAGTTAAACGTGAAGAAATAACTAACTTGTTGCTTTGGTAGAACTCCTATTCATCAGCACTTAGGTTTTCATTTAAGTCAAATCGTGTTTGTTTAAACAAGAATTAAACATAAAGCCAATCATAAAATAGAAATCTTATCAGAACAACTGAAAATCAAATTAGAGGCCAGCTCCTAAAAGTGCAATTGTAGAAGTTAAAATATAAGTGTTATATTTTGTGCCACTGCCGAAGTTACTTGCAAATAACTGGCAGACGTTCAAAAGAATTCTGTGCTCTCCAGTTAATGGTTTCAATTATTCTTGCAAAAAGCATATGCTGCTGGCAGCACTTCAGTTTGTGGAATGGTCTCGGTCCTTAGGGAGAAAACTTCGGGGTTTGTTGGTTGGTTTTTTTTTTTCCTTCTATTTCTTGCTTCTAAAAATGACGGTTCGTGAGCATCAAAGCGAGCAAAAAGAACATCTGAATTTCTTTTTTTTTCCTCTTCCTTTCTTTTCTTTTCTTTTCAATATTTGCTACATACTCGGGGAAGGAAAAAAAAAATATAATAAAATGGCTGAGCAAACTGCGTGTAAACGGGGAGCAAAAAACAAAATCGGGGGGGGCAATGCTGAGTTGCCGTCAGGGCACGAACCGCAAGCAGCGCCGAATTAAAAAGGGGGGGGGGGGCGAG